>NW_022280052.1:2002795-2107795 GCF_004355925.1 Anarrhichthys ocellatus | reverse complement strand
GAGTATTTGTCAAGCAAAGGCGGTTACTAATGTATAGTTCTCTTGGGCCATGGTGTCAGGAGATTCAAGCTGTAAGCCATGTGACTCCACAAAGTGCTGCAGGGATTGGCTGAGACCATCTCTGACCTCAGCAAACTGACTCCGCCTCTCCTCAACACTACCACCTCCCCCTGCACATACAAACACACATACACACACATAACCCTCCCTCCCTCTGTCTCTCCGCCTCCCTGCCTCTATTATTTTTTTTTCCTCCAGTTAGCTTTGCCCCCCCCCCCCCACACACCTCTCAGCATCCTCCACTGAATGTGTAGGTTAGAGCCGCCGCAGCAGCAGCATCCATGGCTTAAGCCCCAGCTCTGATCGGCAGCTAGCCCGGCCAGGCCCCTACCCCTCCTCTCTCCTATCTCTCTCTTTCTATCTCTCTCTGTATCTCTCTCTCTCTCTCTCTCTCTCTCTCTCTCTCTCTCTCTCTCCTTCCTGGGCTAGTTGACAGGCGACGTCTGGGGGTGTCGGAGGCTCACAGTTAGCTAGGGCGTTAGCCACATGCACACGGCAGCTCTGCTGCCCATCAATTCTACTGTATCTCTCTGGTAACCGGGGGCTTCTTGTCTTCACCCCCTCCCCACGTCTCCTGCTTTCATTTCAGGCTCTTTGGAGATAGAGGAATGCAAATCTGCAACCATGATGGAAGGTAAGATGATTTAATTTTTTTATTTTATTCTTATGCTGTCCCCTTTTCTGTTGTTATTCAGGGTAATCCCCCTTCATGTCCTTGTCCAACAGCGCTTCATCCACTGGCAAGCGTGTGTGTCTTTGAGAGGTTCAAATGTCATGAGCTGCCCTGCTATTTTGAGTGCATACATTCTGGTGACTTGCATGTTATTCTTAGGAAAAGGGCACATCCACTGAATGTCTACCACAGAGGCACAATGGCGAGGCTAATTGAACCGTGTGTACCTTTTGTGTGTGTGTGTGTATGTATAAGTACCCCCCACCCCCCTTTTTCCCGCTTCCCATGGTAAAGGATTATTTGGATTTATTGTGCAGGAGGGCTTATGTGCCCAGCTGGCTCACTTGTATAAATTCTCTTTGTATGGTGTTCCCTGAAACACATGCACTGACACACTCACGGCACCGTATGACTCTGCTGTGTATCTGCTCACACTACATTGCCATTTTTACCCGGCACTCGCATGTGGATTGTACATCTGTACTGGTGGTTGCGTACACACATTCACACCCACCCATAGCTGCACTGATTCACCTCTGTCGGGTTGAGTGTAGTGAGGAAGAAGAGAACTGATGATTGTTTTAGTTTCATGTCCCTTTAATTGATGACATCATCCGGGGTGAAGGCCAGTGATTGAGGGATGAATCCCTACAGCTCTGCAGCTGGCACACGAAAGCCTCCATCCATCCGTCTGTTTCACACGATATCTCTTATTTCTTATTGTTAAAGTGGTTCAGGCGTCCTATGTGAATGACCACTTGCCATTTGTTTGACCAGAACAACCTAAATACGTTGACTCTTACGAAATCAACCTTGGATTATGTAAGCTCCCATAGCCCGCGATGATACACAGGCAACGTTTTGAGGCAGTAAACATGGGGAAATATGTGTAGGTCATTATTGCTTACAATATTTACCCTCTGCAGTTTTGTTCGTTTCCTTAGAGTGGATAGTTTTTGTCCATCCTCCAAAACAGCTTCACGATGTCACTCGAGCATTTATTTTTATTCCGGTGCATTTAGCAAATTAACTCCATGCCAGTGTGTCTGTCTGCTGCTGAGGAAGAATCACATTAGCTCAATCTCATTTGGTTGTGTTTGTGTATGTGTGTGTGTCTTTCTATCGGTGTTTTTTGGAAAGGAATGATGTTACTGCTGCCCAGTCATGTGTTGTAGGCTGTTAGCGATCTCACACCAGAGAATGTTGTATCATAGTAACATAGTACCATGTCATCAAGGTAGGAGTGGATTTGAAGGGCAGGCTGGAACCTATATATTGATTATGAGGTGACGGCTCTCAGATTGTACGTTTCTAACAGTATAATGTACAATTCAGATTACTAATCCATTTTTGTTTATTTCAAATGCTGAGCCTACTGGCCTGAAGCAATGTGAATGTTTCTGTAAAGATGTCATGGAGGGTGATGTGATCTTGTGTTTTTTGGACAACATCTCCAAGTTTTACAGTATTGGCTGTAATGATATCATTACTACCATGCCAGCTAGTGGAGGAGTGTAGACCATCTCACAGGTCTCATTATTATTTTCTTATTGGTTGGAGACAATGACTTGAAGCATTCTTCATGTCTGTTCCCATTGTTAACTGCCCAAGCATGCTAAATAAAGGTCTGTGATCACTGACCTGCTATGTGAAGTCAGAGATCTGTATTTAAATTGAATGAATTACATTTTGATCAGTTGAAGGGGCTGATACACTATATGTACTAGTATGTACAGTATATGATGAAGAAGGCAACAGTCTGCCTGACGGTCTGTAACAGGTTGTAGTGACCGCAACCATAACAGCATCACTGTTCGTCACAAACACGTCATTGTACAAACTATAAACTGCTCAGTAGGTTATAATTTCGAAGATAACTGACAGGCTGCACCCTTTCTGCCAAGCTGTATTTGTAGTAAGGAGCCACCGTATGCACAATAATGTCTAATATGCTCATGGTGACTCTGCAGGTACAGATGCACCATAGATAAATGTGAATAAAGGATCTCACAGGGTGATCATATCAGATAACACTATAGTCAGTAGTTAATGATTAACCCAAAGGGATTCAGTGTTTTACCTTTGGTATTTGGTTTATGACTCAGTATTTGTCTTGATGGCAAAGCTTAGCTGTACAGAGTTGATCAGTAATACTGATAGGGGTCTGGTCTAACAATGTGTTGATTGGTAATCTAGGTACAGTGTGGTTTTATTAGTTTTATATAACTATAACGGTACTGTCACAGAACATATTGATCCAGCAATAAGTATTTTTTTCAGTGTCAAGAATTCTTCAACTTCACTTCAACAGTAAGAAATGAAGAGCTGATCTGCTGCTCCCCCCCTCCACTGCAAGTGTGCTGTCCTGTCATTCACTGCGTTTGTCACGAGCCAAGTTGTTGGGTAACAGTTCAGAAGAAAAAAATAGACCGTCTGCAAACCGCTTGCCGTCCATTAGCATGGCTAGCACAGGCTTAGCATGGACAGTGGGAGGGCAGGATTACAGTCAGGTGTTAAAATTGGATGCTAATCCTGGTCAGCTCTGCTTTTTAAAGCCCCATTTCATGGCCAGCATGGCTGTCCCTGGGTAACGCACAGGGAAGTAGACATGGGGTCATTTCCTAATTTTAGTTCAAATGGAGAGAAGCAGTATTAGTATTGGTGATGATAACCCCCTTCCCTCTAGACACACTATAGTGAATACAAACGGGGATGTTGTGCTGAACTGTGACCTCCAGATAATTGATCATAATAAGGCAAATTACCTACAGTAAATCTGAAAATAAAACATCACAATTTTTGCTTTCTGTGCCGTGTTTTTCTTTGAAAGCCCCCCCCCCTATAATTTACTTAACGATCTACCAGCACTTACCATGATCACTTGCTATGAATGTTGTGCACAGTGTATACATCATTACTAGAAATATGTCCTTTTATGTAACAAATCTGCAGTATGGATTTCTCTACTCATGAGATCCTGCACTTGTGTGGTGGTTGTTTCACCAGTAATTTACTCTCCTCATGGTAATCACACTGGTGCAGGATGGGATTTCTGATCCTATTTGACTTTGAGTGTAGGAGCTACATGGAGGAGGCACAGATATTATCAAGACAACAGTGAAGATTACATTTCTAAATGTATAAGAGTGTATCTCTTATAAGCAAAATAGGGTGACAGTGACTACTCTTTCTTAATGTCCATGGTAATGCTTTAGTGACCCTCTGACATTTTATCTAGCACTGAAGCAACAAGCTTAAACTTCCCTTTGCACAATAATACAAGATCTAACTGTAACAGGGGGACTGCCATGACATTATGCATTTTGGACATTACGTCTTGTTATACCTTCAGGCCAAATTATACACTATGTGCACAAAAAAACCCTTATAAATATAATTAGCTGTGCACACTGATGCTCCCAATGGGGAAAACTTTTGATTTTAATGATCCCATGGTATTTCCTGTAGCACCATCATAAGGAGAAAGTTAACATCGTAGTCCCGGCAGTGACAAAGCTCTAAGTTAATATTTCTTTAGTGTTTCGTGGGTTGTAATGAACACTGCAGCGTCTCGCAGGCCACTCGCAGGGCTTCAGATTTGTAGTCTTGTTAATCCTCGTAGCAGTAGGACTCAGACTGTCACAGGGAGGCCCAGTACTTAGAGCTTGCCTGGCTGAAACTTGGATAAACCCTTGACTGGAATGCTGAGAGGACGCAAGGCCATATGATGAACTTCACTTATTTTCTTTAACGGTCTATTACCTGACTTGATATGAAACGTGATGATCATTTGCTTATTTGATACAATCTAATTGTATCGGTACGATTATATGTTTTTTGTTATGATAAAACTAAAACTCAATTGAGTTCTAAATTCCCTGTCTATCTGTCTCAGCTCATGGCATACAAGCATGCAGGGTCATATCCACTGACTCAGCTTGTCAAAAGCATCTCAACATAAAAGATCATCTCATTCAAACGAGTTGTAATGAAAGCTGATATGCTGTGATACTGCTGCTGAGACCTCTGTGGAGTGTACCAGTGTGTGTTTCTTATAGGGCCAGTGTCAGCACTTGGACTACAGTTTAACATTAACCCATCACCATTATCAACTTCTTTTGCTTAAGGCCTGCTGGCTTTAGCAAAATAGGGTTGGGGTTCATAGTATATCTTCCAATGTATCTCTTACAAAGTCATGAGCTGCATCAGGGGGATGTTCTTGTCTGCAACACAAACTCACTCATTCATAACATTTCAAACATTTCAAACATCTGAAATGTTGTCAAAGTCATTATACTTTGGTGGAATGTGGAGGTAATATTTAGTTCAGGCAGATCATACAAAAACATGCAACTGTTCTAGCCTACCAGTGTCTTTGTATTACCTCAACAACATTACCCTATGACTTGGAGAAGCCTTGGAGAATGATCAGTGATGTCAAATGGTCACATCTCTGGTCTGACTCAGGACCCTGCTGCCATATGGTTTCCCGGGTAACAACCACGAGGCTCTCATGTCTGTTTTGGTAATGAGCTGGGCAGAGGCTCCCAAGTGCACATTTTCATTGATTTGTGAATAAATAGGTTTTTGGTGGGTTGATGTGGGCACAAAAGCCTGAAGGATGTTGCACCAGGTCTGTACATGTTTGTGAAAACATTGTTGATGTTATTTGTTTCCTCGTGAAGACCTCTATGTAAGGATAGTATGCTGCTCCTGTTGCAGACCCAAATGAGTAATTTAATGTCTTGCCATTGGCCCAAACACATAACTCATGTGGGCTGATGCGTTGCACAAAGCCCTTAGTGGCCTAGCAGAAATCTCAGGCTGGAATGAAGCAGAGCGCCGTCTGTGAATATGAAAGGCTTCTCCTGGTATTGGTTTTAATCTGGTTCTCCATAGACACAGCCATGCACAGTCTTGGTGCTGGATAGTATGACCACAAATTTGTATCATAAAACCTTTTAATATACTGGCGGTTTCACGGTATATCATTATATTTATTTAGTTTTGCATGACTTGGCCTTTGTATGGGTTTATATTGGCTTATTCTACCGTCAGGAGGACATACTGTATATAAAATATTTTAATGCCATCATGTATTGAAGGCTTTGATTACTATAGAGAGGCGAAGTTCCCTTTCCTCTTCCGTTGGACCACCATGGGACCTAATTTTGGAAAAAATATGTACCTCAAGTCAACCTCAACAAATAACTTTTTGATCCCGTTTGAATTGTGCCACGGAGTACACATTTAATGTTAGTCAATTGAAACAATGCTCGTTCTTTCACTTCTCGGCCGATAAAAAGAGCAATGTTACATTTATACATGGAGCATAGCTAAGCTACCTAGCAAGCCAAGGTAACGGCAGTGTTGGGGACAGAGTTGTGTGAGACTAGTTCACGGAGTCGTTTTACAGAAAATGTAATGATACAAATCTATGACAAACTGCAAGTTTCTTGACTTGCAAAATGATCTTTTAAATTGACAAACATATGTGTAATTCATGGCACAATTCAAACGGGATCCAAAAAATATTCGCCTATCGCCAATGCCTAGTTTTTCCGAAATTGGGTCACATGGGGGACACTGGAAGGGGCAGGACTTTGCCTCCCAATAGGATTTGCTTGGCTTCACAATATTATGCAATATATGAAGAAATCAGAATGCAAACACTTCCAAACATCAGACAGTTCTCTGTCTTGGGCACAATTTCTGGCGCATCACTGGTCTCTTTTTCTTCATCCTCCATCTCTCTTTTCTGTTATGTATAAGCAGTAGCAACGGAGCCTCTCCCAGCTGTAAACAGACTCTTATGCTACTAGCTGGCAGCTATAATGTTACCCAGCATGCTGTTGGGCAGTTTAAATTTGAAAGTGTACAATTATTAGTCTTACAAATTGTTTACGTGTTTATTGTGTGCCATGGTGTTTTTGAAGAGAGCTAGTTGTGGGTTATCAATTGTTGTGTTATGAAGGTATAACCAAGGGTGCAAAGGGTTCATAGGGGTCCCCTCTCAATACACTCATTCTGTATATTTGTGGAAATCCCTTCAATGGAGCACAGTAAGACTGGCATGTTGCTGCTTTGATAACATGTGATTGTGATTGTAGTACATGTGTGTGTCAGGTTGTAATAAACGTTAATGGCCCCGAGGCAATTCTTTACAGACAGTAGTCCAAACAAATACACACAATACATCAAACACAACACAGCGCAAAATCCATATCGCCTACCCTGTCACCATAAAACATGGAGGAACAAGATGCAATGAGTGACATGACATCCAGAGTTCTATTTTGTTTAAAAAACAAGTAGCAGATGGAACAAAGGACAATCATTCCACATGTAAAAGATGTTTGGGGCCTATTGAGCTGACCCTCAATACGAGCAGGTGCTGATGGTCAGTAAGGATAGCACCAGTAGGTGAAAACAGAGCTTCAACAGAGTTTGTTCCTATTTTGAAGACTAAGACAGCCAAACCATTGACGTATAATATAAAATATAATAATGAAATGCCTTCATGATTTTCAGCTGTGTACAAACTAATGTGAGACTGTGTTGATTGAAATCCGTACAAAGGACAGAGCGGTGATAGACGAGCCTACTTCTGACGTTAGTTCGTATAACGGAGTGAAGTGAGAAGGCTGAGTCACTGGCGTTTCCTAATAATAACGTAAGTCTGTGCACAGATGTTAACGCCAACATCGGACAATGCTCGCATGAAAAACGTGTGCGTGTAGATGTCTGTTCAGTCATCAAACTGCATGTTTTTTGTGTCTTCTATGTTGAATATGTTGCAATAGAATGCGTCCGTTGTGACTCTGCTTGACAATAAGTTTGACAGAGACCCATATGAACTTTCCCACAACAAAGACATGCAGGGACAGAGACAGGAGAGGAGAAGACAAAGGGAAAGCCATCAAAATCAATCCGCTCGGTCTCGTTCACGGTCCTAACACCATATTCATTCATGGACACAGAAGCATAACAACATCCTCACAACAGCCCTCCAAATCCCATCTTTTGCTTTTTGTGGACACACACGTGCACACACATAGATAAGCTTATGTAATGATGCCCAAGATTCAAAGCCAGATAAACAGACATGTTTGTGTAATCTAGTGGCAGCTGGGGGAAGATGAGGTTATCCTACAGTGTAATCAAACGTCTTTCTTGAATGAAGTATTGGATTAATTTTGAAAAATGTCTTCGCTGAAATGTCATCAGATAAAGAAGGACTGTTTAAACTGTATTTGTACGTTTGTAAAGGATCATGCTTTAATGGAGTAGAGGAATTAAAAATGAAAAGCACTGTATAGTAAATCTGTGCACCGCACGTTATTCGGCAGAGAATTGTTCCTTGACTAAACAATGTTTTCATACTTTTGAAAATATTTTTCCATGCAGCAGTTGCTTCATATCCCATCGGTGCCTACTGGTTTAGTTAAATTGAAATGTTACACATAGCACAATAATAACAAACTGAAGGTAGCACAGACTGTTGGCTAACAGACTAGGGATGCTTTTTTCACCCTGACGGGGCCTACGCAGAGATTAGAGGAGCCTGCTGTCAAAACAGTCAGTGATTTGCTGTCAAAGATGTGTGGTCTAATTTAATCAGTGGCTCTAGTTTTAACGTAAAAGACGGACTTGTCTTGCGGCTGTTTGACCGATTCATCATCTGTGTGTCCTTTCACACACACCACAAGAATGAATTCAGGTCACAGCCTAGATCCTCTGTGAGCCTAACTTTGAGTATTACAAGGTCTCCCTGTCTTTCTCTCCAAGTCCTGAGGCACACGCACATAAAAAAAATACTGCTTTCATAAAAGTGTCTTGAACAGAGTTCATAGCAGTGCAACAAGGAGAGCAATGTACAGTACCCAATTAGAGGAGACAGACAAAGAGAGAGAGAGAGACACACACACAGAGAAAGACGCTGACACAAGCTGGGAGAGCGAAGAATCCCCTAGACAGCCATTGGCAGGAAGAAGCAGATAAACAAAATGAGGAGGGGTGGAGATAGAAAGGGAGATGAAGTGAGTTAAAATGTCCAAGTAGGATAGCGTGAGAGAGGAAGAGATACACAGAGAGCAGCAATGTGTGTCAGAGCCCCGGAGTGAGAGGGCAGCACAGTACAATCATGTATTTTGTTGAGTCACTTCCTCGATTGTGGCATTTATGGAGTTTGATCCGCTCATGTGGTGGGAAGGGGGATTAATAAATTATTAATGGGGGCTGCGTAGACTTGGAGTCCAAGATTTATTTTTGTTTTGTTATGATTTTATTCTACCCCGTGTCTTTTCTTTTCTGTGTCTGGATGTGAATCTATGTTCAAAATGGCAGCCTTAGGCACATCCTCATTTCTGTCAACAGTCTTGTGTGTGCAGGTAAACAAAATCAACTGCTTGGGGGATGGTTTACTAAATGCATTGCTTTGCTGATGCCAAGTTGTGTCGTGCTTTTGAGGTGCATTCATGTATGATGCCACATAGATCCATTTTACCATCACACAGCGTCTCTTGTCTACGTCTGCTGTTCCCACCATCTTCTGCCTCATGCCACCCTTCTCCACCTGAGTACCTTTCTTTCCTAAAAGTTCCTTCGCTCTTTTCATCCCCTGAGTTTTTTTTTTTAATATCCCGTCCTTTTGTCCTTTCCTGCACCTTGTCCTCCAGCACTTTCTTTTACATTATGGAAGGAGGCGTGGATAGACGCGGTGGCAGGGAAACCCCCGAGGGAAGTTGAATTTATTTGGCCATATAATATTAATGTGCTTCGCTGCCTAATGTATTCAGCTCCCAAGATGATTGTTAGTGCTTGGCTCAATCTCATTCAACTCTACTTGATTAATGAAGGAACATGAATATCTTGTTAATATGGATTACATTTGTGTGGTCTTTTTCTTCTTTATTTGTGTGACTAAAAATCAGAACACACATTTTAGAGTACCCACTCACACACAAACAATGATTTGTTGTATTTAATACATTTTATTTAGGTAAGTGCACGAAATTGAATTATCTAAATCCAGATTTATTTTTTAAGTTGACTTTATTTCATTTTTTAAGTTAATTCAGTTGATTTATATTCCTAATTTTTCCTCAACTATTTTGAGTAAAGTTGACTCATGTTCAGTATACTAAAATGCATTATTATTATTAACCTTTTTTTGTTCATCAAATCAATTTAATGGTTTAATTTCTACAAACTAAAATTAGGTTTGATTTAATTAAACATTTTTAGCTATTAGTATCTTAACTTTCAATAAATTCCATGTTTACACAAATGAAGCAAACAAATAATTTTCAACTTTATCTAAATTTTTTTATGTTTTGAACTTGCACTACAACCATCTGATGATCTTATAGAATATGCTGTGTTGCTGTAGATTAAAGGAGTTCAAAAGATCTACAGCAGTAAAATGCAATATACGCATTAAAGCAGCAGTAGTATTAATCCAGACACATCATATATGATCGTAAAACACTGACCGGGAACATTTTACTGCACAATCAATACTTGTACTTACTTTAAGTACATTTTGATGCGAATAACACTTTTACTTAAGTAAGGCTTTGAATGCAGGACATTTAGTCACATAGCCATTGCTATAATAAAAAAAACATGCGCCAGTACCATAGCTGCAAGACAGCGAACATGTACATCAAAAGGATGCATTGAGTGAAAACAATACCCAGAGTCTCACAAAAACAAGCATGTGTGTCCGGGGTTCACACTAGTGTTAATACTACAGTCCAACACACTTTCTTCAGCTTGCAACATCTCCTCAAGCTGCATTTCACATCATAGTAAATGTTCTATGTCGCCCCCAAACCAGAAATAATAATGCAGCTTAACAAGACATCCACCCGTCAACCACTGATTTTGGTCTTTGCTCCGAGTACTTTGGGGGAAAGCAAGAGCACTTTCTGAATGAATTCACGTGTATACTGCATAGGTGACTCCTGGCCTCATTGTAAGGAGCTCGGGCTACGGATCCAATGTTGTCCAGAACGATTACTCCTTCAGCATTAATGTCATTGTCATCATAACCTCCAGCTTCTCCACCCTCATTGTTGATGATATGTAT
Organism: Anarrhichthys ocellatus; assembly: GCF_004355925.1. Lineage (NCBI taxonomy): Eukaryota > Metazoa > Chordata > Actinopteri > Perciformes > Anarhichadidae > Anarrhichthys > Anarrhichthys ocellatus. The sequence continues at coordinate 2,096,969 of NW_022280052.1, read as the reverse complement.
ATACGCATGGTGGATATCTTCAGGTCTCTCAGGATGTCATCTTCTTGATGTCTCGTATACTGAAAGAGGATATGAGGAAAAAGAAAACATGTGTTTATGTTATATATTTAATGACATACAGACAGTCGAGTATGATGTTGAATCAGCATTGTTTTCATTATATAAAACTAGATATTTTCTTTACCTATTCAAAAGTTGTGAACTGAGTTCTTGGTGCTGTCGTAATGACTTGTTGTAACTATTAGTGATATTAGGATCTTTAAACAGTTAATGTAATTCAAGACGGTACATGTGGCTGGAAAATGCAGTTACACTGACTTACCATATGCTTCCGAATGAGATGCCCATCATCTACCTTTAGTTAGATGCCAAGAAGACGGCAGCTTTTTTAGGGTTGACAGCAGCTTTGTCTAATCCTACCATACTGACATGTTACTGCACAACTAAGCTAGCTGTTGTAACATTAGCTAAAGTAGCAAACACACAATTGATAATGTTAACTAAATAGTTGTCGGTTATAATGTGCTTGATTACTGAAAACTGAGACCTGTGGATAGACCGCAGTGCAGGAGTTTCTAACGGAAATCCCTCAGGGTGAGAAGAAATCCCCGTCGTAAATTGTAGCACACATGTCTGCCCATGTGCAGACAGCGCAGTGTGTGGAAATGAAATCGTAATTACTTTTAACTGAATGGAACCCGTTTTTAAACTAGCGCAGTACATTTTAAAATGAATTCAAAAAGATAAGTAGGATTCAATTACTCATTAAAATCTATGAAATAATAATAAACTAGATTAAGACATGTACAATTTAAATGGGGGCAGAATCATTTTTGTTCACTTAGTGATTTCCTTAGTTTCCAGAATACCTTTCAAGCCCCAGGGAAACCACACGACCTATTCTACAACGGGTTACATGTGAAAATACTGTGCGGCAGAATTAGAAGAGTACAAAATGCTGATGATTGATAAATTGATTATTATTTCCCCGTTTCTCAAACCTTAACAAGTCTTGTCTACATTCCATTTCTAGGTGAAGAAAATAGCATCTCATCTTTTTATTTTAACTCGGTTTCATCCTTGATTTTGACTAAAGAAAGAAATCTTTGGTCTTTGTTTCTGGAAATTGACATTAAAACCTGCATGGATGTTTTAGCTGAAGTATTTTCAACCTGGCCATCTGTAGGAGTAGGAAAGACAGAGTGGGTAGAACAAAACAAGCCATGAAATACAAGAGGCTTAGGCTTCAGTTTTCATGTCCCTTCATTACTTCCTTCCATTTCATAAATATTATCTTTCAGCACTAATTTTAATAGGGAATTTGGTGTTGTATTTGTCCATGTGTGTGAGACAAATCCCCTCTTTGCCATATCTGTGGATGTGTCTGGATCTAGCACTCTGTGTGTGTGCATGTTTGTACTGCATGGCTACAAGCCAGACCAGTGCAAACAGATGTCAGTTCAAATCAGCAGAGGATGCACTTGCACAGTGACGCAGAGACCCAGCTACAGGAAGAGATTAGCAGCGTTTGGATTGATACTGGTTGGGTTGAGAGATGTTGTCATGAGGGAGGGATTGAAATGTTGCCGAGAGAGAGAGGGAGACAAAAAGAGAGATGGAGGTATTAAGGGAAAGAGAAATGTGATTTGTGAAAGAGGGATGCACTGAGTGTTTTCAGGATGTGATTAAAGAGAGGAGTGCAGCATTTGTAGACGTCTCTCGCCAGCTGTGCGTGGCATGTTTTCGGGCTTGCGCTGTTTTTGTGGACAGTTTCTGTTTGTGTTGGTGTGCGGCTTTACGTGTCTGTACTCTCTGTGTACATTAGGCTGCTGCAGGCCTGGTTAACATTCAGGCTTGTGTGAAAGAGCTGAAGAAAAATCCCTCTGTATTCTTGCCTGCAAGAATATTCTAATACTTTGGAATTCAATGTGTTAACAATAGCATGCACCAATTAGTGTGACTGTGTTAGGTTCATGTTAAGGTCATTGTCATTGACCTTTAAGACATCACTAGACGATCACTGGTCCTCTACCTATGTAACTTGTATCTTGGAGTATTAAGCAGTCATTTTGATCATGTGTGCATATGGGTCGTGGGTGACAAGTTTGTCGTCCCTGACTCTGCTCTGTCTGAGAAACGGTAAATAAAACGCTGGTGAGGTGATGTGATGGCTCACGCGAGTTGCGGACATTCCACAGTCAATTAATCTCAACTCCTTTTTTTATTTTACATATTTTACATGAGTACTATGCCGTTTTTTGACAAATAAAAATGTTACTTTGATGTGTCCATAAGTGTACAATTTTTAATTCAGCAAACCAGCCACTCCATTCACTGACGGAATGCGTGTGTTTTGCTGTCAATTTAATATGTGCAGTTTAATTTGAATGTGACCACAATTATCAGGGTTTACTTCTGCACACAACACATTTATGTTTACAGAAATGTGTTGTGTCCATAAAAGTGTGCATGTTTGTGTGTGTGTGTGTGTGTGTGTGGGGGAGATACATCAAGCTATCAGATGGTTGACTCAAAGCAGATAGGATTTCATTAGCAGACGTCAGACCTTCCACCGAATAGAGGAGCCATTGATTTTCACCAGATCAGCGAGAGAGAGAGAGAGGCAGAGGGGGAGAGAAAAGGGAGGCGGGGAGACATGGGAGTTAGAGGTACAGAGGGAAAACTGCACATCAGTGAAACTAAACCACACGGCACAAAGCACCTGTCATCTGTGGTCCCACTGTAAGACACTGCTGAGGAGTACTGAACTGTGTCTATAGTGGAAGATGGCCGCAAAGGATTTTTGATATTCCCAACAGGGGAGGATCGAGAGGAAGTCTTCTTTTCTGGACTTTTGTCCTGAAAACTGTTGCTCTTATGGGGGGTGCACTTTGTAATCCCTGCTGCACCTCAGCTGTGGTGTTTTTGGTCTTTGTCATACAGTGTTACAGTTTGTCTGAGCAGTAATTGTTTTCACAGCTTGCATCCTCGGAGGAGTTCCTCCACTTTCACCCCCAGACTGTTCCTCTAACCTGTCATGATTCCAATTACTTGTATTCTTTGTGTGGTTGTATAATAACTAAGCACTGTCATGAACAAAAAGCTCAAACTGATTCATTTCTACTATGTGATAAGTGGAAGAATTAATTGCCTCTCCCTGGAAGTATTGATAGAATGAGTAATAGGGAAAAAGCTAAATGTCGGTTGTAAGTGCAGCCTTCAAGTGACTCAATAATGTCAGTGTTTTTAAGTGTCCCTCCAGTTGAGGGTGAACCACCTCATAGCCATGCTGTGTCATGTGACGTCAAAAGACAGAGTGGATCGTATAGTGTGATATGACATTAGTAATGCCTTCTCATTTTTTGTCTTTGTACACATTGAGTGCTGCAGGAATGAGTCATTAAACAGTTTTTGGTTTTTGGTTAGATGACTGAAATAAGGAGTGCTGTTAACAGAAGCTTAAGAGATTTTAAGTTTTTGTTCTACAACATAAGATATGTCAGTAAATACCCCTCTTGTGAATTTTAAATCCTATGAAAGGTAGTTTCTAACAAGTGGCTAAATGAGTCTACAAAACATGCCGACTAGTCCGCCTTTACAGACTTATTTGTGTGCGCTCATGCAACCGTGGTGTGTTTCTTTTATAGCGTTAACTTTTGCATTTACGCTTGAAAAATGATATCAGTGGTGTTCATATGTTTAAGTTTAAGTATCATAAACATGTGTTTGCCAGAGAGTATATTATACCCCAAAATCCAATAGAAAAATCCCATTGGCTTGTTGTGGAGGGAACCAATGGGATGCTAACTTCTGGGGTTGATTTCCAAAAAATAACTCATCCCTGCAACACTCCATTGATGTCATCCCAGAGTCCATTCTTTATTCTGTTTCATCAGAGGGTTGCATTGTTTTAAAGGAGCAAAGCAGCTTAAGGTTCATACGGCACGAACGGTTCAACAACGACAACCGTATATTCTCTCTATATCTTTACATGGCTTATTTGCAGCTATATGAATGTTCTGAATGTCATATATAGGACCTTTGTAGACAGATTGGAGAAGTGACAGGCTGATGAAGGAACAAACAATAGACTAGAGACAAAAACAAGACAGATTGATATCAATGTACTTCAAAATACATCAGTTTACACAGCACTGTTTACTCAGGTTGAAGAATTACCAAAATAACCTGGAAACCAACATTACTTGACACTGTGGTGCTTTGCCAGAGAGTACAGGAGAAATCAACAGTAAGAGAGGAGGGAGAAATAAATAAAAATGGATGTGAACCATAATGAAGTTTGTTTGCAGTGTTTCTCATTGCACCACAGACGTATCACTCCTGCCAACTGTAAAACATGTTCTCAGAGATTCAGTACTTCATTGACCTTATTGTTCAGGGACTGAGATGGATTCATATTTGGTCATTGGGTATAATTTCTACAACAAATGGGCTAGCACCATGTGACTAGAGTGCAATTCATCCAAATTAAAGAGATTGGAAGGAAAGAAAGTTACTCCCCTCTCTTTACCACGGTGTTGACCACTCTCCATAGGGGGTGAGGGCGATGCAGGAATAAGAATCCCTTCCTGTCTCATTTCTCATGAATCGAGCTTGGGCTTTCTAAAAAAAGACCTTTAGACATCAAAATAACGTGTCGTCTTTAAAGTTCTTTGACGTTGATTTGCATTGAACACAAATACATGAAGGCTCCCCCCCAGAATAACAAGATCATAAGGCTCTCTGCAAATAGTCTTATTTGCTGATTAAAGTGAAGATTGTTGTCGGCACATGTTTTGTGTTTGTATAAAGTATCCTCCTGATGTTTTAAAGCAACATCAGCATCTCTTTAGCTCCTTTTGCCTTTTGATTTATTACATCCCAGGATGATTACAGTATGTATTGTATTTGTATCCTGATCTTATTTTAGTAAACTAATCCATGTTGCTCTCTATATAACATCCCGTCTAAACTGATTCATGTGAGATGTTTACTTTACTGGCTGAAGTTTCTTATGGTGCCTCAAAGCTATCTGCAACGCTATAATCATCTCTTTCGTTCCTCAATAAAATATTTAGAAAGCATGCCTTCTGCATCGTTTCTTTGAGCTAAAATTGAAACTCTTCCAAAACATCAGCAATACGACACAGGGTGTTTCAGATTATTTTTAATCACAGTGTGAGCCAGAGAGGGAGTGGGCAGCAGTGTGTAATCCAGCTGTTCTGATCCCTATACTGTCTCATTGGAGCACGTCAATTCTGCAGCTTCTGTGCCATTAGTGTGTGTGTGTCTGTGTGTGTGTGTGTGTGTGTGTGTGTGTGTGTGTGTGTGTGCGCGTGCGCGTGCGACTGCTTCAGTACAGCTGCTTGAAATACAGTAGAGTCACAAAGTCCTCCATTTTGCATTACTTTGGTGCAGCAGCTGGAGAAGGATTCTCCTGCAATGGCCCCCTTTTGTTGTATTAGAAGTACCAGCGTGTTACATAACATGCAGTCACGAGGAACAATGTCTTTCCCCCCCCCCCCCAGTACCTTTTGCACCGTGTACACAAGGTTAGCAGCACATACTGGCAAAGATATGTTGTCCCAATTGAGACATGTACAGAGCAGGTGCTGCACAATCTGTAAGCTTCACTAAATGAAGGAAAATATGTGTTTGAACATTTGTATTCTTTCACCATTTATCGTTATCTTGAACCTATTTCTGTGGCTTTTTGCATGTTCCTATACTGTCAAAAATGGCAGGATAAGGATGAGAGAAAAACAGTTCATGAGTCATAATTTAAAGTTGTACCTTTACATATGCTGCACGTGGTGTGTTGACACAACCAGACATAACATATTGAGATTATATCTTCAGGAGCAGACTGAATCTACCTACACCATGAGGGTAGATACAGTCTGTAGCTTTTGTCAACCTGCAGGTTATGTAAGATTTTCCATAACACCAGATCGCTGGCTATTATAGTGACACTGGAATTGATGGTGTGTTCTCTCAAAGTGGTTTCAGATCTCGTGGTTCATCGTGTTTCTCCACATCCCCCCTCTCTTTCTGCCTCTCATCCTCTGAGTGTCACTCTCACTTTCGCTACCCCTCCTCTCCTTTTACAGACAAACAGCGCTCCACCTTTTGATGATGTCAGTGGTTCTTTATTTGAGGGCTGTGACCGTGAGAAGATGGAGTCAGAGTTTTTTAATAAGCCCATAGATAGAACCATACACAACCATTGACAATCAGGACATTCCTTTGGCAACCAGAAGCTGACCAAACCTATAATCTGGGTGTGAAAAGGGCAGGGGTGGAGCCAGCGGCCTGCCTTAACCAAAATGAACTGAGATTAGATTTTTGGGAGGGAATAAGGCTGATGTAATCCACAGGAATTTGGGCCAGGGTTAGGTTTTTTTTTTTTTTTTGATCCTACCTCAATGAGAGAAACAAGAGATGGAGACGAAGATAAAACTTTTGTTGCTGATCTCATCCATTTTTACGTAAGGCTGGTCACTTCTGTGTCTCTCCAGATTCTGCATCGTTGACACTGTTTTATCTTTCCTTCTCTCATTCCCTCCTCCTTTTTCTGTCCACATTTAAATAATTGTTTTTTTCTTCAAACAAAGTAATTTCCTGTGATCCCCCGAGGCACAAGGAAGCAGGACGAGTCCAAGCTGCATCTGAGCTTCTGATACATATCAATTTTCCATCAAGCCTCCTCTGGACAAGACCACACACACACACACACACACACACACACACAAATCTGGAAACTTTTCATTCTTGGCATTTTCATAATCTGACTGCCAATCTACTGTCTCCTCTGTGCCTGTGTTTCGTTCCCTCTCTCTTACATCACATGTACACCTATTCACATGTCTTTCTCACTAGCAAATAGAGCATAGTTGTAGCAGAATGATATAGCTGGTATGGTCATTGAAAAGATGTCTGAGAAAGCAGTGCCCAGAGGAAAGTGTTGCCGGAGTCTGTCCACGTCCCTTTGCTATGTCTCTTTCAGTTACAGCCTCATTCATCTTTTTTTAGTTGTAATCCTGCTGTACTCTCGCCACTTTTTCTCTTGAAGTACAAGGACTTTGTGTTGAACTAACCCACACAAAGCATTTGGGGAGACAGAAAATGAATAAACCTGTGAAGCAATTGGAAAGTTGCTGGAAAGATCCCCGGTAGTAGCAGCACCAGTTGTTGAGGGTTCCTTGAACATATTGGATCTCCCATAAACACCTGAAGGTGCTAAATTTGGAATTCAGAGCATATTTATGATTGAAGGATTGTCTCCTCGTGGCTCTCAACATGGCTACTGCTGAGCTTGTGGCTAACAGCTAACGGTGCTAATAGCTAACGGTGCTAACAGCTAACGGTGCTAACGGCGCCCCTGTGGGGCACAAACACTGGCACTCACTGTCACTGTTCCGGCGGTTAATTGTGCAAGTAGTACTAAAATGTCAACAAAAATTGGCAGATAGCAATCATCCCAACTAAGCTATCAAAGCCCAAAGTGTCCTCTTACTCGAACATCCGAGCCGAATTTCCTCTTGAATAAGAGAAGCTGTAACCAGCAAATATTTGGTCATCAAAACAAATTGTCCATACAGAAAGTGAAATTTGGTGAGTGGGCTTTAAGGAGTGTGTCTCTGGAGACTCTGAAGTGCTCAGTCTGTCTGCTCTTTGCAGAGTATTGCAGCAGTGCTGACCTATGAGGAGCTTTAGTGAATGGGCTTGTCTTACTAATGGGACTTGTGGGAGGAGAGGCAGTTAATTAAATAAACTCTGCTTTCCCATCACTTGCATGTGCACACCTATAGACAGGCAAACACATCGAGTAGAAGAATAAAGGGAACAGGAAAGCAGGAATCAAAAAGGGCAGGTTGGAGAGAGTTAAGTGAAAAGGTTGCTAAACTTCTTTGCAACATGTGTGATTTAATGAATGATCAGTTCATCCCTCTGTTATAAGTCAATTCCCAGCTCCAGTTTTTGCAAGAGTTTATCAGGTGTACTCAAAGCCGTTAACTGGATTGGTTACTTGGTACATTGGCTGACAGAAAAGGCATTTGGCATTGAGAAGGCTGCCTGTACAGTACACTGGCAAGACAAATTCCCAGGATTATATCTACCAAGTCACACACACATATACAGTACCTACTTTATGGAACTTTAATATAAAGCTGTGCTGGGGATCAAACAGGAAATGTTCAATGGGTGTAACTTAGAGTGGAAGCAGAGTTTTTCACTATTGTAAAATGCGGGCTTGTTTGTTTCTGTCAAGTCGCACCATAACGGACAAGTTTTACAATCAGAGCAGTGAAGGTGGGCAAAGAATACTCAAACTGCAGTATTTACTCAGGTTGATCCATTCGTACAGTGGGTGGAGACTGATGCATAATACTGATGTAATTGATGCAACAAGTTGCAGCTTCTCTACTTGATAACATTTATCGATGTTGGTAAGGAAACTTGATATTTGATGCTAATGCTCCGTAAATGGCACAATATCTCCATAGGATTGCTTGGTGTTCCTTGCTCTCCTAACTGTGTGTTCTAATCTGTATACTGTTGTTAATGTGGCCAGCGACATACTCCACTGGGGCTTCATAGTGTTTTGTGACAAAACTCACCAATAAGCTTGTATGAACATACTCAAGCTCTTTGCGTTTACCTTATTCTACTCTTTTTACTACAGTAGTGGTGACGCCTCAGAAAGGTCATTGGTTCAGGTAGTGGGTACAATAACTGCAGGCCAGATAAACTCTAAATCTGGTATTCATATTCCCCAAAGGATGATTTCAGTGTCCCTCTGACATTTCATCTTGCCAAACTACCCAGGCCCAATACACATATTGCTATTACCCCGGGTCAGTGTAGGTTTTCACCGGGTTCCTCCCACAGTCCATAAACATGCATCTTAGGATAATTGATGACTCTAAATTGCCTTTAGGTGTGAATGTGAATGGTTGTCTATCTCTATGTGTCGGCCCTGTGATAGTCTGGCCACCTGTCCAGGGTGCCTTCGCCCAATATCAGCTGGGATCCCCCCCTCCCGCGACCCTGAATACGATAAGCCTGTTATGGATAATGGATGGATACTGCCATTGCACATTCATGTTAAGTCTTCTTCGTCATGACAGCATGCACAAATATGTCCCCAGTTTTTGGGCCATTTTCAGAGGACAAAGATGCTCTCCAGGAGATACACGAGAACACATTATGGCCTATCCTTCTGAACCTATAGACCATCCACCCTCAGGACAAACTTGAAATTTTGCCCAACGCTTTCAGACTGCAAGATGTACGAAACATCCTTATATTATTTTATGAAAGTGTGTGAACGGCTCTGTTTAGTAGCTGTTTATTCTTAATCATTATTCGCCAGTCTGCTCTGTAAAATTGATTAACCAGTGACTCATATCAAATGTGGGCTTGTGTTTGCTTCGTGTGTGTGTGTGTGTGTGTGTGTGTGTGAGTGTGAGTGAGAGAGAGAGAGAAATGTTTTCTCACCACAGATCCTCCATCCTTCCTCCTCCATCTCCTTCTCAATACAATAGAGAGTTCATACTCGGTGCAAACACAGATCACAGATTTGAAGAAAAAGAAATCCATCCTCTTATCTGTGAATCACACTTCATTTTACACCCACAATGTATTTTGGCTTTTGGCTCATTTACTTTGAATCACTGCATTTGATATTAAAATGGGGAAAAATCTCAGTTGAGCCATTTTATATATTTAGCATATCTGCTTTTCCACGGTCTTAGATTGCATTCTGTGAATCAAGGCAACCCGTAGTGTTTAATATTTTATTTGAAAAGTACATGTGCATAATCAAGGAATTTGATTCAGTTTTTTGCATCTATCTTGATCTACTGCACAGATATAGAAATAACAGCTATAGGGACAAGGATAACGGAGCTGGACAAATAAAGGTAAATACTAGACATATCATAGATAATCTACACAAGTAGTGGAAAAATAGGTTTTTACTTCAATATTATGTAAATATATACACCAAATTTATATGAACCTGTATTGTGGTGGTATATTTTGAGGGTTGTTAATCCAAACTTTAGTATTGTATGTTGTCGAAAACACCATGGAGCTACATTCTGGGCCATTGATTCCGTCAGTGAGATCAGCAGTATTAGCAAACTTTGTGTGGTTTACTGTTAGCACTCAGCAGTCTGAGTTGTGCTGTCGTTGTAGTTGCCTCTCCTTACTTTTCCATATACTGTACTGTCCTCTATGCAGCGATCTAGTCCCTTTAATGTAGATTATATTGTGCACTTGACCTTAGAAAGCTACATCCAGGGGACTCTTGATCGATATGTGATTATAACTAAGCCAGGCTGAATCACTATGAACTCAGTTTAGTTTATAGTCGTCTTAGCCGGCGCGAGGTGCGCGTGCCAGAAAATGAGGTAATCACGGCCGGCACGTGGGATTCGTAGTTTTCGCGGCGCTTGGCCCTGCACCTCTGAATTAACTGGGCTCGGGTGAATAAGATATGTGTTTACAGATAATTACAATCCCTCCTCGTCATTGGGGAGGTTAGTTTATGGCGTTTTGCCGGTTACACCTAATCTATGGGCATATCTATGGGTTACACTCATTGTCTCATTGTTCATGCTCGGAGCTCGCGCGTCGTCTGCAGAGGCTCGTGCTAGAGAGCAAAGCTTAAGTCAAAAAACTTGAAGGTATATCTACAGCATAAAAAAGACACAATTGAATTAGCTTGAAGGTCGACAGTTAACTTTTAGGTGAATTTGGAGCCACAGACCATCTTATTCAAGCAATGAATTAATTGTAGCAGTCTTGCGTTTTGTGTGATGATGAAAGTTTGGTTGTATGAGGCAAGAAAACTTTTCTGGCAAATGATCTTTTGAAGGCTGATCTTTAGCCAGTCTCCCACCTTACTGGTAACCATCAAAGTATTTTTCTACTCATTTTATGATGTTGGATTGTGCAAGAAAGGGTCGTGTATTTATTTAGTAAGTGCATTTCTGAATACTCAAAATCTTTGGCATGTTAGTATTGTGCATCTTTGTGGAAACTCATGAGGAATAAGGGACAGCAGGTCCATTTAGCGAGCACACAGCATGCTGGTGATGGAGGCCAGTCTGTATTTGGGAAAAGTCACCCATACATGACTAATGGCCTTATTTCTCTACAGCGTCTGTTGAATGGCTGCTGCCCTATACAAAGTGATAAACGTTACTCCAAACCTAAACCAATGTGCAGGTAACTGTGGCTATAAAATGCAGCATGCATTAAAAAAAAAAAAGCCTTTCTCGCCTTGCCATTTTCATCTTCCTATGGTTATGTATCTGGCAAATGACATTTCTGGGTACTGTCATATTAATGCACATGAAAGAGGAAGAGAGGATTTTGACTTTTTGTTTTCGCCCCTCAGTGGTGATCTGTTTTGATAGGACATGACTGAAATAGCTGGGGACTTGTCTCCAGGGGAGAGTTGGAGGCCCAATAGGGTTTTTTCACAACCCGGAGACACTTGAAAGAGCTTGTATTACCCACCAACAATGTGCCACCATCAAATTGTGGTTCCGTTAGTGTAAAGTTTAGACGTTTCAAACTACTTTTAGTTGATGTAGAAAATATTACACTATAAATGGCAAAACATTGAAGCTTGGAGCAGTACTGCCTGCTGGTTCTCAAGAGCCTAAATTTGTGATTTGCTAATGCTCTGAGAAATATGCCTAAACTTTCACAGCGTGTATCTTTAATTCAATCTTGCAAACTGTCACGCATTGAACACATTGCTTCATTATGAATCACTTTATCCAGTAAGAAATAAGGATTCATTTGATGTTTATATGTGACGAGTTTTAGGAAATCATAGCGGTATCAAACTGTGACATGAGGGGGAGCGCTTTGAGCACCAGCTGGAGGCGGAGAGGCCACTTGGTTCCCATATCTGCCTCTCTGACATGGTGGAAAAAAAATCTTCTCCTTGTGTCTTTGTGCCAAAAATCCATGTTAAAAGCCACTTTGTTGGCTTGGCAGCAGGGTCATTTGCCACACAGGCCTTGGTGGATGCTATTTGGAGCTGGGGGATGGGAACCGTGAGTGCTGGCTGTTTATATAGCCAGAAGTGAGAGAGGGTGAGATGATACACAATGATCGGGGGGGGGGGGGGGGGGGGGAGGGGGGGGAGGAGGGGGGGGGGGGGGACAAGAGAGTGCAGCATATAATCTTACGGCAAATGCTATAATATGGGACATTACTCTGAAGCAGCAATACAATAATTTAGTGATTATGGGACAATTCTGGTATTAAATTAATAGTTAATATCAGTTATCAATCACAAAAGCCAAATATTGAGTGGTTCCTGCTAGGCTTGCAACTATAAGTTATTGTCATTATTGATTAATCTGCCAATGAATTTCGCGATTAACGGATGAATTGCTTGTTAATCATAAAACTGTGAAATATACCAAACACACTTTGCCAAAGCCCAAACTGACGTATTCAAATAGCTTTTTTTTCTCCAATCAACAATCAAAATAACCAAATTGTTGCGTTCGCTATTACAGAAAATGTAGAAAACTATCAAAGATTCTCATTGAAAAATGGTGGTTTGTGTATTTTGCTATTATTGTTTCAAAATGACTTAATTAATCAATAATTAAAATTGTTGCAGAACAACCTTTTTTCAACTGACTTCTCTATTTTAGTCAGAAAAAAACAAGCAATCTGAAATTGTCAGATTGGGCTCTGTGAACCTGTGGTTGCAGCTTTTACTATTTCCACTTCTAATCAAATATATATTCGTTCATTAAATACTTCTATTTATTTATCTGTCCATGGAAAACAAAAAAAGCTTAAATAGATGAAATTGTAGGTATAGAATGCACAGATTGATGCATCATCTTCTGTTCATCTCTGCACTGTCGGCACGCTGCTATATGGTTTCTGGCCCTGACCCACTTTCCTTAAGAGGATGGTGACGTCACTTGATGAAACATCTCTCTCTTTTTTTCTTTCTTTTTTCCCAAAGGGTGCATCTGTGCAACAAAACCGACATGTACCATCTAATTTGTTGTGTGTGTGTGTGTGTTTGCGTATGCGATGGGTACGTTGTTACAGTTGATGGCTCACAGTGCAGCCACCTGGACAGTACAGTCGAGGCCTAATTTTAGCATCCACAAGCACAAACGCAAACTGACACCCTCTCTTTGTCTTTCCTCTGCCACACTGACACAGACTCTTTCACTGAAACACACAGTGAGGCTGAAGGTAATGGCGGTCCATGGCCTAGCTTTCTGTTTGTGCTGCCAGGTAATGAGACAAGGGGGGGGGGGGGGTCTCTCCTCTCGGCCTCTTCTGTCAAATTCTTCCTCCATATTTAGCTTAGGGACAGAAAGGTTTGAGAAGTGGTGACTAGTATAGAACATGTAGGTGGGGGAGGTTGACTAAATGACTTTCTTCCTTCCTGTGCCAGTAGAGATATGTTGTGACTCCCATTGCCTTGTTTGTGTTGCATTCCATGAAACTGTGTTTGTCTTTATGAAATTAGCTGACATCTCTCTACATGAATGAAATCGTAGCTTCATATTTAAAGGCTTGTTGTGAGTGTGTCTCACTGTAGCTGCTGTATAGAAGCTTATGTTTTTTTTGTCGTCCGTCGTCCTCTGCTCTGCCTCTTTTATCGATAAACTTCAGTTTTTGAGACGCAGGTCTGCAGAAACGGTGCATAACATAAGATGGAGGCTGCATTCACATAGCTGCACATCACGTGTCTCCTCGTGAAATTAGAGCATTTTTCTGTCTCAGCATCGTTGCAGCATTGGGAGGTCATTGTTAGTGTATCTGGCAGTCCTGAGCAGCTTTTCTCTGCTCACCTGCCTCCTCCTCCTGCCTCTCAAGGCCAGCAGGATGGATGAGTCATTCCAACGAAAAAGCCTTTTAAACCTTGCGTTTGCAATATGTCTGTCTAACTCTCTGTTTGTCGACAGGATGTCAGTATGCATGTCTCAGTGCGTGCTGTCTCCTTGTCTACTTACTGTACTGTTTCTTACACCCTGTCTGTCTGCGTTTCTTTTTTTAAATATCTGCTTGTTTATGTTCCCGCCAGTTTTCGTCCTGTTCTACTAATTACTTGACTCCTTGTCTGCGTGCCTGTCAGTGGATCCACATGCTTCTCCTCGAGCTTAGTCAACAGCTTGACTCAACACCCATAACAACCCAACGCACCGTCTTCACACTTTTTAATTCTCTCATGCCGTTCTCCCACCTGAGTGTGCTCTGACATGCATACTAGACGGGATAATAAACGCTTTTTCATCCACTTTTAGAGTGAAATATAGATTATACAGGCACTGAATTAGATTTAGAAAGTGTGTTTAGCTCTCTTAGATTCATTTGTAATATCGCAACAAATGAGAGTTTACAATCAGTCACAAAATGTGGAAGTTAATCTGATGCTTTCATACCTAACATAGTATTTTATAGCCATGAACATCACAATTTTTACCAAAATGGGTGTGTGATGCACGTTTTTGTGCGTATGTGTCTAGAGCAAGGTGTCCCTTCCAGTTTAGTACTCTGACTCTGAGGCTAATGTAGCTTATTGGCTAATGCAACGGCTACCCTGACAGAAGCAGACATAGGCAAGCCCACACTAAAATCACAATCACACAATAGCTGCAGTGCAGAGACGCAAGCGCAGCTCTTAGTTTAAGACTTGACTGATTTAAAGCAATAGGAAAACAACATACGTTGAGTCATTCGAGAGATGCTGCAGGAAGTTTAACTTGATGAGACTTGAGATTTTAGAATAGTTTACCTCGAAAATCGAATCTTTATATGGGATTGCAGTGTTCAATTTAGTTTCTGGTTTCTCAGAGATAACCAACTGCTGCTTTGTTCATCAATGGATCTATAAGGACAGAATTAACCACCAAACACAGATGGACATGCTGCAATATAGGACATCTAAAGGTCTTATTTGAGTTTCGTGGATGACAGATGGCCTAGACAGCCTAGGTTTTAAGTATTTCTTTAAAAGCTTTGTAATCAGAGGAGTGCAATATAAGTTATTTTTCTCTGGCTTGGAATGAGCTCTTGTGGACTTGTGCTCAATTTAATAATGGGAGAAAGGTATTCTGTAATTGCTGTGTTTCAAAGTGGACCTTTTTATTAAAGCCAGCCTCTTTCTGTAGGTTGAAGGGTGGACCTCACTGAGTTATACAAATAACACAGTGCTGCTTTGGGTGGTGTTCCTCCTGTTGTGAGTTTGTTTTCACTTCTTGGGACCTTTTCTAAAGTTAGCTTCCAACTCCTCCAAGATTACCCTGAAGTCTTTTAAGAGACCACATACACATTATTTTGGCTAGAAAAATAACCTTTTTTCCTTCCAGAGCAAAACGTTTGAATGTCTAGCTCTGGTCAGTGTGTTGCTCTTCAGTTGTCATGTATTTATCTCTTTTGTTTAGGTTTGGCAGTGTCCTGTCTTG
The DNA here is from genome assembly GCF_004355925.1 of Anarrhichthys ocellatus. NCBI lineage: Eukaryota > Metazoa > Chordata > Actinopteri > Perciformes > Anarhichadidae > Anarrhichthys > Anarrhichthys ocellatus. Next base: position 2,081,496 of record NW_022280052.1, on the reverse strand, counting down.
TTTTGCTTCATGTCCTTTGGCTTGTCCGAGAATCACATTACTGTGTCTTGAGAAGAGACCACTAATTATGTTAGCACTTGTGCTAGCATCCCTCGGAACGGAAGCCATTAAGTCATTAAACAGTGTGTGCCACTCGCTGTGTTCTTTCCTTCTCCGTTAATTAACCCCTGCCATACACATTCGTGTAATCTTTCACATCGTCATCCACACAGATTTGGGTCCTGCTGTACTTTACACATGGGCTTGTAGTCTATTACATACATGTATTACATTATTTTAATATATAATATATATATGTTATGGGAGAAAAAGAAGACAATGTAAACAAAAGGTAAAAGCCAATACAAATTGTAAATAGTAAAAGTGAAAAGTAAAAAGTGAAATAATAATTCAGGTTTTAATCTCAACTAATGCAGAACGCATACTTTCTGTAGACGGGGCACAGCTGCCATGTGAGCACTGTCCCGTCTGAACAAAATGCTCTTTCATTAGCACATCTATAAAGCTGTCAGCTCTTGCTTGGGGGCAATGCTGGATTTACAGGAGAGGGAAACATGACCTGAAGAAGACAAAAAAAAGAAGAGAGGTTCCGTAGAGGGGCAAGAAATCTAGAAAGCTATTTAATAAAGACTGAAGATCAACCCAAGCCTGAAACAAAATGTCAATGGGAAAAAAATGGAATTTATTTTTGCTTCTGACAAATTACTAAAAATAGGCAATGAGTTGTGAAAAAGAATACGCTGCCACTGCGCAAGTTGCTTTAATGGATGGATAATCTGGAAGAACCAGATACCAGGTGGCACCAACAAGGAAAAGTTTGCGCTTCTGACTGGCATCACAATAAATAACTGAAGTGATGAAACTTCGTTCGCTTTGCAGAACAGCTGTTGAAGGAACAATTAAAGCTCCCGTCCCATAGGCCGAGAAAGCACACTGTGTCCTCACGCTGCGACTTCCATCAGATGCCTCACCACGATCAGTCAAGCCACATAATGAAAGAACAAACCTTTCGTCTGGCTTCACAGAAATGGAACCTTCAGTACTTTGGGGATAAAACTTGATCTCAGTTATCAGGAGGAGGTGTCTGCACGTGAGCACAAGTGTGCACATTAATTTGTGTCTGTAAAATCTAACAGAATGACCAAACAACACATACTTTTACTCACAAGCACCCAGTTCAAGCACCCTCGCCACACGTGTAGTGTTCTTAAAAAGATACTGAAAACAAGTATTGCTCCTTGTTTTGCATTGCCTTGCTTAAGGCCACATTTGCTCTTCATTTTATTATTGATATTTGAAAGTGTTGCACTGACATATCACAATAGGAAATTGTGTTAACCTAAAGATAAAACGTAGAGAGTGATCCAGAATCTTGAAACATGACCTCGGGCAATTTGCAAACTGAATTGAAACTGAATTGATTGTTTCTGATCATGAATAAATCTGAAGGGGGCATTTGGCCGTCAAGATTTTCTCACAAAAAAAAGAACAGCTTCTTATAAAGCAAGTGTTTTCCACCCTCAATTACACACACAAGGAAACCATGTTTTTATACATCTCACATATATGTTTATTTAATTTTACCCACCGTCTATGGGTAGTGACTGATGGCTTTTATAGAAACACTTGCTGATCGCCTATAGTGTCCTTGAATATTCATCAAGCTCTGTTTCTCGAGGTGTTTGCATGTCTCTGCATGCTTTTAAAATAGCTGCAGGGACATGCGAGTCTACCTTATACGGCCAATCCTTTGTATTTGTGAATATTTAATCATTCTGTGTATATGTTTGTATGTATGCGAGTGCTTTTCCTCTGAAGTTGGACTTCTATTTGAGCTGTGACAATAGCCGTCTACAGGATGCACGATGGAATAAGTGAGCGGGATCAATGAGACGATGGTTCCGTGTGAGACTCCTCATGGCCAGCAGGCCACTCTGGATCAATTTGCCACTTTATCTGCAGCCGTGCTGATCCAAATATTAAAGTAGTAAAGAGAATTCATCAGTTGGTACAAGTGATGACATTTGTCTTTAATTAATTCATGAGTGAAGTCAGTGGTGTTGAATTTGAGTACCAGACAGATTAGGAACAGGATCATGATACCTTGTGTGCTAGCAAGATGTAGCATCAGGTTCCTGCTCTGAGGCTCAGTGTGTCCCTGCATGTGGTATGAGGAAGAGATCGGTCATGAGATGATGTGGCGAGTTCATGACCAGACGAGGAAGAATGAGAGTCGAGGAATTATCAGAAAAGAAATGGAGGGGGACAACTGGGCTTTCATATGGGGTAAGAACAAGCCGGGAGCATTTGGGTTGTTTGTTTGGGATAATTGTACAGAACGATTGATCAAATGAAACATACTAGATCTCTATCAAAGCTGGAATTAGGTCTTTAGGAGAAGTGTATCATATCAAACGGTACTATAGTGCCATCCTGTAGTTCAATACAATGGCATTGGAGTTGATTTTTTTACAAACCATTTGCTTGTAAACCACTGTTGTCGATGCCGTCTGGAGTTACACCCTGATAGAGCTGCGGAACTTGAGCTTGAGTTGTTGTTGTTGAATAAGACAATTTGGTAAGCAAGGACACACAAACCATATCTGCAAATCTGTGCTGAACACTACACAGTTTGTTGACTTAAGGCTAAAACACACTTACTTGTTGCTTTAACAACACAGTCATCATTTGTATTGTTGGTCAGTGAGCAGCTCCAATAGAGCAGCTGTTGATCCGTTGCCTTGGTGAGACTTGTTGAATGGGTACATAAGAGATCTCCCACGCTTTCTGTACCATTATTTATTGAAGTTTTGTATATTATCAGCCGTGTGACCTATAACGGGTTCCTCATCGGCTCACTTCAGCTATTCTTGTCAAATTCTATGCTCATTGATTTTCACAGCGCTAATGATTTTTTCATTCCAAAAAGACGCCTTGAGGATTGCAAGGCTGTCTGTCTGTTTGCGATGACCATGAACACATTTTCAGATTGGAAAGACGGTGTGTGCCTTCACGCGATGCAGCCAGTCACTCAATAATACATAAAAACATTGTCTTTAATCTCCCGGATGATAGATGCAGCACAGCTGACCCCATCTGCCCTTTAACCCACCCACAGACACCGCCTTTTAGTTATCCCTTTGGTGTCTCTTTGTGCAATGATTCCCCCTTTTTCTTTTCCTCAGGATTGAAAAAACGTACCAGGAAGGCCTTTGGGATACGGAAGAAAGAGAAAGACAATGACTCAACGTAAGTCCTCGTCCCTTTTCCTGGTGTCTGGAAAAATCCAAACAGAAACATCTAAATTAAAAATGTATTTTCAGGAGAAAAATAATGTATATATGGTGGAAAGTGTTGCTGGTAGAGCAGCATGAGAAAAAGTATTAAGTACAAGTCTAGTCAAATAACAGTGGATCAGAGCTGATTCCATACATACGTACACACAACGAGCATATAATATCCAGTGCTTGTGACATTGCTTGTTTGCACACAGCCAATGTTATTTCTGTTAAATCATGGCAGAAATGTTCTGAAAATATGCAAATACAGCAGGATCAAAATAAGACTTAATTGATCAGTTAGATCACTTATCAAGTACTTGGTCGGCTTGCAGATTCTCTGTGATGGTGATAGTTTTCCAGGGATGTTTAGTCAATTTGTAAGTGTGCATGAGACGCTTTCTTTGTGTGCTGTGACATATGAGTGAATGAATGTGTGGGTATGCTAGCGTGCCGTGAAAAGGTTTCTCCTGAATACCCCCTTTTTAAATATTTTGGCTTGAATAATTAGCAAAGCACTTGATTTGAAATGAAGAGCTCACACGTTAAGTGAATTTCATGCTGTCCTTTCTTCTCTCTGCTTCTTTAAATCCTCACAGGGGGTCCCCAGACAGAGACAGCGGTGTAAGTAACCGAAGATATTCAATAACAGCCAATTATTTCATTTGTAAATTACTATTCACTCTACATGTGTGTAACTAGAGGAAATCAAGACTGGTGATTTTGAGTTCATTATTTATTTCCTGTGTTCTTTTTACTTGCCAGGAACCCCAAGAGGTTGAATCGGTACTGACCTCTAATCCCTAGTCCTTTTTAGATTAGTCTCTAGAATAGTTAGTATATAGTCGAGAGCTTAGACTGCTTATAGACATCACACTACGTTCTTCAACTCATCAGTCAGCCTCCAGTGTTGCTGTTTCAGCTATAGGAGGATATATAGGAGGCTTTGAGGGGGGAAGGGGCAACAGGATATCCCCCTTAGTCCTTTTGGAGAAGCTTGAAGAGATTTAAATCTTGAAATATTATCCAGCACTGTTGGACGATTAGCAGCATGTTGGGATAATAACAATGATCATCATCATTATCCAATTATTCGTGACCAAGCGGAGAAAACAGAGAACAAATAAGGGCCTGTGAGAGGAAAATAGGGATTTGTGTGACGGTAGCTAACATAGAAACACATCCAGTGGTAGAGCAGGATATACTGTACCTTCACTGTCTGATGGGATTTTAATCAAAGTGTCTCTCTCCTCTCAGTCTCAGAAGAAGACCAACGGGGCCCCTAATGGCTTCTACGGAGATATCGACTGGGACAGATATGTGAGTGATGGGATTATTATTTTATGTTGATTTTTAAACAGTGATTCAGCTTTGTCACCCTGTTTTCATCTGCATTGAATGAGTGTATATTGATCCATTTCATTGAAAAATGTGTGTGCTATTGGCACATTTGTGATCATTTTTGTCTGTGAGCATTTTATTTACAACTAATATCACAGTCGTGTGTTACTGATGACATCAGACAAACATTTAAAGATATTCACACACAGTCACTATTTGTGTTCCAGAACTCTCCTGAGGTGGATGATGAAGGCTACAGCCTCAGACCTGAGGAGGAGTCCGAAGAGGGAGATATCCTCTGCACTGATTGATTTGTCATTTGACAGGATTCATGTCTTGTTTTTCTCTGCTAAGTTACCTCGGCTCACCAAAACACGGATTGCTTCCAAATCCAGTAAAGGATTTGTTAAATTGGTGCACACTGAAAGGAGATCAGTTTGTATGTGATGTCATTCTCAGGGGAATGTATTTAATCCCCTCTCAAATTCAGCTGAGTCTGCCAAATCAGTGCAAAAAAAAAATCTATATAATCAAATATCCCTGTTTCTAACTTGATTCTGTTGCTAGGCGTGCACCACATTTTAAGTTTTGCAAATCCTGGACAACATTGATTTAAGGTTGGAAACCTTGACGCTGCACTACCGCCTACCATCAAAAAGCCCCACTTCTTTTCCTCGGATGAGTCGGAAGGAGAGGAGGACCACAGGAAAAAATTCAAAGTCAAGATCAAGCCACTGAAGTCCGATCGCGTAGCGTCTGTGCCCTCGGTCGACGAGCTCAAAGCCTCCATAGGCAACATAGCCCTGTCCCCGTCTCCTATGGTGAGTAGCTCTGACGTCACTGCCCTCCCGTTGCTGGCTTTCATTAGCAGATGGCTGTCTATTGGTGGTTAGATGGTTATGATGTGCACGTGTGAATCACTCCTGCTGCTTATCGTCGTCCTCTTCAATTGCCTTGGCTTTCAACATATAGAGAGATTTAGTGAGATATTTCTGTGCACAGATATGGCCGTGCACATGTGTTGTTGCTGCATGATGTTGTGTGTGCTGCTATCTTTTTCTACAATATTTCTCCTGCTTTATATCACTGTTTTGTTTTAGCTTAGGACGGGAACTCTTAATGGGTCATTACTTCCGTTTTATTTAGATATTTTTGGAAATGAAACTTTTATTGTGTTTGTTTTAATGAGCCAGTCTGCAACAGCACCTGATATCTCTAGTTTGAACCCTACACCGAACCCGCAATCCACATCTCTGTAATGAGCGAGGTCAGCTAATGTATATGATAGTTTGAATTAGTTCATTTATGAAGCTTGCGATAATGTCAGTGACCTCAGCGTTATCCCATTTGGTCCGGTGTTGTTTAACACTAGGCGGCCGCTCCGCCACGACAGGAACCACAGAGCAGCCAGCTAGGTGTGAAGTTCTTGTTTGAGGTGAAGCAGCTCATTGAGTCCAAATTCAAGCACACATTCCCTTCACACAGCCTGCACTCAACAAAAGGGACTCCAAAACAGGCCTCCCCAGCCTACCCATAATTCCTTTCTTCTTCAGTGAGGACAGTTGGCTTGAGTGTCCGTTGTGAATAATTCAGATAGGAAAGTGGGCACGATGCACCTGTGTGTCGATGTGCTGTCCAGTGAGATTGCTTGTGGTCATTTGAGCTTCTGGATTTAATAATTTAATCCAGCCTCCGTGTGTTTACCCACTGGCTCTGTTAACCTGATCAGGTGTTGATAATGGTTAGATAGATAATGGTTGTGTTCATGTGTGTAGTAGATGGGAGACATTGGTTGCTTTTTGTTCCTCACAATAGATAGAGATAATGTGCGATCAACAGAAAATGTTTCACCAGTTCTTCCTGGCATTTTATCGAGTTAAGGATTAGTCAGAAAAATAATCAACAGATCAATTGATAATGAAAACGTATAGTTACAGCCCTGTTAATATGACCGATTTAGTTTTAGGGCTGTTATGCACTGTAGTTACGTAATCCTGGTGTGTTTTTTCTAAGCCCAGGACAAGCTGAAACAACCTGAAATAAGTTTCACTTAACATCTTGAAATTCATGTAATGCAGTTAAGTCAACTCAATGTTAACCAAAAATCCTGACATTGTAATTTCTGGCCTGTACTTGTTATTACGCAACTGCCACCTTCACCTCTACCAGTTCAAATTAGCATCACGTTTGCCGAGGCAGAGCTTTTCCCTCTCAAATAAATTACACGAGTAACACAGTCGCTCCCAGTCCCTGGCAACTCTGGGTAACCTTGGCTATGGACTGACAATAACATGGTCTGATGAAAAGAGAAAGAGGGGCCAAATGTTAGCAGGCCTCCAAAAGCAAACACTGCTTCTTTCCCCTTCTTTCCAGTTCTTCCTTTTCCTTTTCCGACTCACACATCCATTTGAATAATCATTGAGATTCCCTCGACTAATACCTGAGACTCTACATGTTAATGCTCTTGCTCTTCATGCTGGTTTTCCACATATTAATACGGCCAGCTCTTACCCCAGCTTTGTAAAAACCTGAAACACATACCAAGTTTCATACATAGATACTTGGTTTTGAACTTAGCGGCCTGCATGAGCTTAATTTACGTGTTACTATTTGGCACATTCTGCATGAATTATGCATCTGTACATCAGCTTGTGAGAGGAACACAATGATGGAGGTTCAGAGCTTATTTCACATAAAACCATATCATATCATGTTAGGAGGAGTAGTGGGTAATGTGTAGGTGTAGGTATGAAGGGAGCCATGGTACTACTCCAGCTTTATCTGTCTGTGTTAGTGGTGACTGCCTACATTGTGCACAGATGCTTTGCTGTGCTTTGCCAGCATTAATACACTCCCCCCCTCTAGTCTTCTAACTATTCCACCCCTCCCTTCTTTTTCTCTTTCTCCTGTCTCTCGTTCTTTTGCTGCCTCTAATGATGCTAACCTCTGTAGAGGAGTCCGGTAAGCCTTAGCTTTGCATGCTGTTGTGTTCATAGGTTTTTTTTCCCCCGACTGTTTGCTCTGTGTTGCTGAGAATAGGCTTTCTAGAAATGGCTAGTGTGTAATAATTATAGGATGTATTATTAGCCCAGCATGTATAGGGCAATGTTATGTGTGAGTGTGTTTCATTGTGGTGTGTATATATATCTTTACGCAGAATACTGTACATGCATGTTTGCCACTGCTCAGCATTTCTGTGGCACATGTTGATTTGTTTGCCTTGGTACTTACTTGGAGTACAACTGCGCTGTCTTTTAAGTTGTTTCCATTGACTAAGACCTCTTGAATCTGATTTTAATTGGTTCTTGAGCTTCTAGTTCTCAGTCCAAATGAACCACTGCAAGCAGTAGAGGAGGCGAGAGAAAGGTCAGAAATGGAGTTAAGATGTTAGAGACTTCAAAAATAAGCGGCATCGCATATCATTCCTCCTTTGTGTTATGTCTACTGGCATTTAAACTAGAAGAGCTTAATTTAGAAGACAAACGTCTTACTTTTATAATGAGTACCTCGTGTGACATTAATGTGTGTCACTGTGCAGTCAGGTCTACACCGAGAGCCCCCTCACTTAACAGCCCAGCTGACTCCCTGTCCAGATAGTATCTGCCTCAGCAACACAACTTTTCATTTCTCTAGCACCAAAAGAAAAGGTTGCAATATTGAATTTCAAAAATGAAACAAAAATCTTGTTCTTCTGATTTTCATTTTACATTTTCTGATTTTAAATACATCACACAATTGTTTTGAGTGGTTCATTTTGAACGTGGGCATTATCTACAACATACACAACTATTTGTGTTACAGACCAGAGCTTTGTCCCTGACGGAGGCTAAAAGGTCACAGTGTGTGGCTGAACTTCCTGTTTACATACAGCAGGGAGACGACGATTGGTTCAGCGTATGACAAACGGTGTTGCGCTGTGTCCCAATGAAATGAATCCCTTCCACCAGCATGTCCCACCCCCTTGTTGCATCACGTTAATCACTCATGGCTCACTGCACAACTGGAACAAGCACCAGAGAGAGGGATGGAGGGGAGATGGAGGGGAGATGGAGGCTTGATGCGAGACGGAGGTGACGAAGGCAGATGGAAGCAAAAATTAAAGAGGCCAAAGGGGGGGGAGACTAGAGGGAAAAATGAAAGGAAACTAATAAGGATATGATGGCAAAAATGATAAAATAAAGAGATGGTATATATAGAGATAAAGATAACGACTAGGGGAGGAAGAGAGGGAAGTGATTTAACCAGCTCCATGTTGGATCACTGATGATGGCATTAACACAAACGCACAGATCAGTATAAGTCCTCCTCGGCTGTGTCCTAATACCCACTTGCCTTTCTATTTTGGAATTATTGAACTATCTGCATTTATGTTCAAAAATCCTTCAACCACACAAGGCTGCACAAGCAATTTCCCACAAAATCTAAGACAGATGAGCACGTCTCCCTGTTATCATTTGATCCCCAAATCTGACCGACCAGTCCACAATTGTTCTTGTCCTCAGGTGTAGGATGTCTGCTTTACTGATTTGTCACTCTCTGACCAGGTGTCTCTTCTCTCTTCCTTTTTGCTGGTCACAGAGACGTAGCCCGGTAAGTGTCCTTGTCTTTCCGGCTTCCTGGGTTCAGGCAAAAAATATGTCGCATGCTTCTTGTACCCTTTTGCTCTTCACCTTGTCCTTGGAGTCGGTTGAATAAGACAGAAAATGCGTAGCTGGGTTCAGTGGCTCAGGCGACGGGTCAAAACTGTTTGCTAATTTGTTTTGACATTAATATTTAAACATATAAATATATAATATTATTTTCCAGATTCTGCAGATCGCTAGTGTGCTTGCTTTTCATCTTGAATGGCTTCATGCTTGGTCTCTGTAGTGGGAGAACATTTGCACTTTTGACAGCTGGACCCTTTGATGTCTTACTTCAGTCACTCCCCATCGTCGTGTGTTCTCATCTCAACTGCTACCGTGTGCTGCCCTCTCTCTCTCCTTCCTTCCCTCTCTCTCTCCTCATCTGCCCTCTTCCTTTCTTGGCCTCTTGTGTCCCTCATATGGTGAATTCATACAAATGCTCACATAGACACGGGTGTCAAAGCTGGAGAGGCAATATTATTCTGCTGTTGCCTCTTCAACAACAAAACTCTTTCCTCTTTTAACTTTCTTACGCTCCAACTTTGTCAAACCTTCTCTAGTACCAGGGCTAGGCTTCTTAAGATCTCAAAAGCATGTTTTGAAAGCTTTCCAATATTGTTTGGGGGGCTTTGACACCTCAAACCACTGCTCAGAGCACAGTTAGGTCAATGAAGGCAGCAGTTGGCATTTTCTAAAGTGACACTAACAATGTTCTTGACTTTTGGAGTTATTTATTGGAGTCTCTTAATTTAAACTGTATCCTAACGATAGATATTTTGCTGTTCCATGTGCACACAGGTCACTGTCTGTGCCATATTTCCCTGTTAAATGACTCACTTACAAAGAAATGCTGTTTACATGGCACTGCAAACAGTATTTCCGTTTGGGGGTTTGTGTCCAGCCTGTGACCTTTGCTGGAACTCATTCCCAATCCCTCTGCCCTCATTTCCTCTCGTGTCTCTTCTATCTGCTGTCTAATGAAGGCAAACCTCTTCTGTACCGCAGTGTTTGTGTGTTCGTAATGCCTACTCCGGTGTAGCTTGTAGCTGGGCAGGCTGGTCCACGGGTCTCCTCAGATTAAGTCAACCTGAGGCTGAAGTTCATCCTCTGACCTTCACTACATCAGTGTTCAGTTTAAACCACTTTGCTGTTTGTGAAAAAGAAAAGGTTGACAGCCATACGTTTACATCTTACGGTTTTCTGTATATTTGCTGCTGTTTTATAGACAAATGTTTAATAGAATTGATGCAACATTTTACTTGTTAGTGACTCTGCTGATTTGTGTTTTTACTGTCATTTCTTTATGTCACAGGGTTTGAAAAGGAACCCATCCAGTGAGTATCCTTCTTGGGCCAGGTTTTGTTTTAATATTTGTGAATGGAATGAGTCTCACATGCTAAACTGATTTAATTATGCTTCCAGGTGAGGAGATTGCCAGACCGAGACGTGTCGTCCCTACTTTACCCGCAGTGGCCCCCACACCAGCTCCAGCGCCACAGCCCCCCAGGTATGCGCCTCACGGTTCCCTGACAAGGGGACAGGCTTAATGTTAAGGTGCTATGTGTATCATACTTTATGTGTCACTGCTGAAACCCTGTCTTTTGACATTGTGCTGCTTATGCTGTATTTTATGTCTTAAAATGCAATCATTTATTGGTGTTAAAATGTTACTTGCAGCTCAATATTAAATCAGAAATTGCATGATAGTTAGTCTAAAGTGTCGTATTTTGAGGTAATCACCTTTTACACTGTGTGGAGTTTTTAAATGTCACCATCAAGCTTCATTTGGGCCTTTTTGAGGGTTTTGTCAGTCCATCAAACAAATGATGCATTCTGTTATGGTCGGATAGGCCTGGCTTTTAAGTCTCATCAATCAGCGGACCAACAACTTTATGCAGCTATTAGTTAAGTAAAAACTGTTATTTCCCATAAATTGCATCACTTTTCACTTTATTTACTTCACTTTATTTTACAGTATTTTTATATTACTCGGATGGTACCGGCATCTAATGCCACCACTTATGTTGTCTTACTGAAACTATCTGCATATGACTCGAGGCTTTCTAACATCTGCTGCAGCTGTCTAGCTTAGTTTCATTGGGCAGGGACCTTAACTGGAGTGTGGAGTTACTTTAGTATAAATTCTATTATAAAAAGCCTCGATATCATGGAAAGAAGGGAACTTCTTTGGTTAATACTCTTGATATAATCAAAGGCCATGATATAAACATGTTATGTTGAGCTTCCAACATAATAGCTGACAAACACAACAGGATTTTGTAAAGATTTTGCCAAACCTTTGCCGTCCCACTGAAACAGAAGTTTGAGACAAACATTGTGTTTATTCTGCTGGAGGGCCACTTGAGGCTTCAGTGAATCTGCAGAGCTGTCAATGTGTTTATCTACTCAACAACACTGTGATGCTTTGTGTGCTTTGGGAACATAAACACATGTTCTTCTAGAATAAATGCTTGTTTTACAAGTTGATAGTTGTATTTATAGTTACCTCTAAGCTGTTGTTATGGTAGGTGTGATTGCTATTTTTTAGTGTCCACATTTATTTTATGTTTGTTCCATCGGGTGTGTCTGTTGTCTGTCCTGTACCATGAGACATTGTACAGATGCACCCTAGTCGGGTAGATGTCACCCTCTGTCATGTTCCTTGTTGCTCTCTTCTGTCAATAAACACATAGCAAAAGTAGGCAAACTTCCATTATCTCCATCTTACCCCAAAACACAAACATAAACAAATTAGGTTTTGTGTAATGAGTCATTGGTTAAACAACTAGTCAGTCTCCTGCATTAGTTGTTTTTGATCTCACTCTCCTATTACTTTACATTACTACTTATGATGTCTTGACCACAGCACAGACTTAATAATTTACATATCTTAACAATTATAAAAAAATAGTTGTCATTTTGATAAATATTGAAGATATTTTTATTTTATTTTATTGGATCTTCATTAGCCTCTGACATAGACGTTGCTAATTCTTCTGTGGTTCATACATTAAAATAATATCCAAATAAAACGATGGTACATTTGTGAAAGCAAAGAAGATATTTAAAGAAAACTGGGTCGTTCTTATGCATACATTAGCACAACCAAATCAATAACAAATTACACCATAAACAAGGCAAAGAGTGTGCCAAACAAGCACGGACAAATGACCATATATAATTGCAATACAGTTACAGTGAAGGATACAGCCATCCATAAAATGAATTGATACTAGATGACGGCAAATAAAAAAAATAATTTAAAAAAAGTGTATGATCAGCCATTTAGTCTGAGTAGTATTGTGTTTTTGCTCCATCTGTATTTGTTTCTCAGAAGTGCAGGCCCTTCTTGAAGTTCTAATACAGTTTGGTAAACCCTGTGCTAAAAGGTTAGTCTTGGTTCAAGGGATGAAATATTGTTTATTCACATACCAAGTCAGATATGTATAAATTAAGATGGGATGAAACAAAGTGACCCTCACTTAAAATGCATTCTACCTGTTGCATGATAGGATGATATATGATGTGAAATGTCCCTGAAATGTCCCTCTGTAACGTCTTCTCTAATATTGACCCTTTTGACTTGCAGCAGTCAACAAACAGTCTCTGAAGACACCACAGACTTATTTGGGCCTCCTTTGGAAACGGCCTTCGGAGAACCGAAAACGGAAGGTAATCCTCCTCCCTGTGTTTCTGTCTCTGTGTATGTCTTTGCGTCTGTTGTTAGAATATGTTTGTGTTAACAGTTGTGACCAGTGTTGTTGTTTTGTCAAACTATGACAGTGACACAATGGAAAAGGCTTTCTGAACAAACACTTATTGTCTCTTTAAGGCTGCCAGCTAAGACGTGCTTGGCTGTCATAGCAGATTCTCTCTCTCTCGCTCTCTCTCTCTTTTTTCTTCTTCTCCCTCCCCCCTCTCACCTATTTCTCTAACATCATTGTTCTTCCCTCAGGCTCACTGTGCAGTTGTGGATTCACTCGATCTGTCTTTGCAAAGGTCAAAGTTGAAATTGATCATGTTCATGTGCACTGTGCAGCTTGTTAATATGTCACCCGCTCTCAGCCAATCCAGTAGGATTCAGTGGTACAGGCTGTGAGAGAGCTCCTAGCTGTTACGCAACTGCCATGTCAGGCATAACTAACATCAACTCGACACAAGTTCCCCTTTATACATTCACTCAGACATATAAAATGGCTCCGTGTGTGACAACTGGTAACTTTTTACCTTGTTACTCATTTTGGTTTTATCTTCACAAGATCATAAAGAGAAAGGGTGTGTAATATAGATGAAACTTTCAGCGTGGTATGTGTCATTTTACTCACAGTTTCAAGTTGGTACAGCTCACTAAAACTAATACAGTCTCATACGACAGCCCTGCAATAAAGCCACTCCTCATGGAAAGTATGCAGTGATCGTTTTTTGATGAAGACAGACATTACCATTTGTATTAGTGATCATACGTATTACAATCAGTTGCCAGCTTATTAGGAACATGCAGGTAAAACGTTTGCAATTTAATACAACGGCTCTGTAATAAGTCCTACCTTCACAAAGGTTATAAAGTTCAGTTTTTGTTGAAACTGTTTCAGAGAGATTTTGATGAACTATATGGTCATTTTGAAGGATGTAGTTTGAAGGTAGCATTTACAGCAGGCCTGTTGTTTTAGACCGCTGAAGCTGTACCTCGGTGTACCAGATAGACTTACACCGAATACTTTTTTAAGACCCGAAGGATCAGAAACCTTCAAATGTTTTGGCTCTAATACACCTGACTTGGCGTGTTCTGTCCCCTCCTGAACTTAGTGGGTCTCTCTGAGTCCGATCCTTGGGGGGCTCCTCTGTCAGAGCCTGAATCCTCTTTGACAAGATCCTTCCCCACAGGAAGTAAGTTTTGGGCATATTGTGCCGCACTTCTTCTTCTCCTTGGAATGACTGCACAGATCCATCAGCTCACCTCATGAACCTCATCAACTGACCTGATCACGTGTGTGGCAATAACGCTCTGCTTCTCATTACAAACAGCCAGCTGTATCCTGTTTCATGTCATCAGCCATTTCACACCCGAATGGTTTAATGTTGGTTGTGGCTTATTTTGGGAGAGTTCAGTACCTGTCTCCCATTCTGCACCAACGCATCCTTCCTCGCATCCTCCTTGCATCTGGAATGGTGGCGACTGAATGTGCTTTGCTGCATGGTGGATGATTTGTGGGACTATCCCTTCTCCTCAAGTTGTTGTTGTTGTTGTTGGGTTTGGCAGGTGTGGTAAAACCTGTCGTGTTTTGATCCAAACTTCCAATGCTTTTGTTGCAAGAATGTGTATTTTAGGCCAATCTATGAAACAATACTTTTTAATCTGCAAAAAATCAGCATTGTTTGCAGCTCACCATAAGTTGCAGTGACGAGAAAAGTCTTCAACAACATGAATTCACTTTATATAAGCAAGGCTAATCAACAATCATTGATGTTTATTCGGAAATAATCTCCTGTTTTATAGGACTATTCATTGTTGCACTTATCATTTTATTGCAGCTCCACCTCCACTTCCACCCAAGAATGTCCCGACCTCTCCCCAGTCGACTGGCCCTCCCTCTGAAGATGGCGATGGTAAGAGCTCTTCTCGTCTATTTCTGCCTTCTGTTATATCGCACCATCACCTCAGGATAAAACCTTTACTTTTGATCTCAGCAGCGCCTTTATCTCGAACTTTCTGGCTCTATCTCTGTCAGTCATGTTTTATCTCTGTGTGTAAACTTACTGAGCACCTCTTCAAACTCTGCCTTTGATTGGTCACTGGTTGTCTGTGTTTCAGAAGTGTCAACAGAAGCAGACAGGTCCACCAGGAAGCCCTCAATAGCTGACTTGGACAACATTTTTGGACCAGAACAGCCTCCCCCTGCTGGCGAGGATACGGGTGACACATGGGTCTGCTTCAGTGCAGAATCTTCTGACCGGCCACCTTTACCAGAGGAACCAGCACCTCCCCTACCAGGCTCCCCTCCTCCACCTGAATCTCCTGCCCCACCCTTACCTACATCACCACCTCCTCCAGAAGACCCTGCACCACCTCTCCCTACATCCCCTCCCCCAAAAGAAGAACCTGTGCCCCCGCTCCCAACCTCCCCGTCTTCCTCAGAGGAGCCCACTGCACCTCCCGCCCCCTCATATCCTCCTACCCCAGAAGTCCGAAATCCTCTCACGCTCTCAACCTCACCACCCCCTGCACCTCCAAAGGAGCTTGCGTCTCCTCCCACTTCCTCTCCCCCTCCTCTTGACTCCCCCTCCAACGTCCCACCAGCCCCTCCTCCAAAAGCAAGCACCCCTCCTGCTGATGGAGCTGCAACATGCTCCATCCCACCGCCTCTTGTCCTGTCTCAAGAGGAGCAGCCCAAGAACACAGACTTCCCCCAATCCAAAGAGGACGGAAGTGAAACTGTCACCTCGCCCAACGATGCCAGCCAGGGGAGCCGGAGTACGCCTCCCCCACCTCCTCCCCCTACATATCGGGCGGTGGTGTCGTCACCGGGTCCCACATCTGGAGCTGGTGGCTCAAATAGTGGTGAGTAGTAGTCCATGACTCTAACTAGAATATAGTCTGTAGAGGAAAGGTTTTTTTTTTTTAGAGCTTAGATTGATTGTCACACGAACACAAATGTAATTACGAAAGCAAATGTCCTGGTCATCACAGCAGCCAGGTGACTATTCATATCAATAGCATCCGTACAAATGCAGTTAGGTAGGGATTGTTGTGACGGGAGTTGAGAAGGGATTGTACACCACCTTTGCTCCATTTTTAAATTTCCTTTCAGTGCATTGCACCCTCTTTGTTGTTAAACTTACACACAGTGAATCGCAAATCTACATTTTTATTGATCCCTGGAAAAGAGGTCATGTTTTGGCCCAGTTAGACGTACACCACCATTCTGCTGCAGACTTGTTATGTTGGCACAGGTTGTTGTTCTGACTGACTCGTATTTAAAGGTCAGACTTCTCTCTTGTAGAACTTATTCATTTTTATTGCACATACAGTGTCTTCTATAGGAGTTATCAACCAGTCCTGTCTGACTGTCCATTATGCAGCAGAAAAGAAAATCTTCTGGAAAAATTGTATAAACCACGGATCGAAACAGACCATATATCTATGTGAATAAATAGTCTAAATACAAGGGAAAACAGCATCAAATGCAGGCTAGTAGTTCACATAAGAAAGCGTGTGACCAATAGCTGAGCACAGACTGTTACAAGCCAATGATGTTTTGAAATAGTTTTGGTGGTTGCAGCTTTAGGAAAATCCTAATTGTCAGTTTTTAACAGATACTCAAGGCAGCTGAAACAGGAAGTTGCCTGTTCTCAATCCTTTATAGAGGTGTGCATCCCTTGTTTGCAGTAAAATAATACGCTCTACAGTTACATTGGCAAGCATATTTCCTATTTTTGTTATGGAAATATATTTTTATGCAAGCAATGTGTCAGATTCTGTCCATCCTGCATCTATTCTGCATTTGTACTGTAGCTGTTTCCACACTATTCAGCATCTTAAAAGAAAGTTTTGTAATGTAATCTCCTCTGCAGGTTCCTCCTCTCCGGTGCGACCTGCCACTCCTTCGTCAGTCAACCCCACCCCACCACCACCTCCGCCCCGCCCCCCTTCACGGCCTAAACTTCCTCCAGGGAAACCAGCTGTAGGAGATCCAGTGAGTGTTACAGTTTATTAGATTTTCACTACTAATCCAGATGGTTGTGTTATGACTTACCAATATTGTTCAATACAAGTTCTGATCAGTTAATACCTGGGGCCTTTGGCTCACAGCATCCTCGCATGGACTAGCAGCAAACCTCCATTGCAAAGCCAACAGAGCCAAACACAGCTGTACAACTTGCTTATGGTAAAATTAACTTTGACAAAAGTTTTCCAGGTAGAACAAAGTTCTAACAATCTGAGCTTAATCTGATTACTTGAAATAACTTTTGATGGTTAAATATCTTTCCCAAAAACAAAACAAGCAATGGTATAACATGTAAAAACCTTGAATCTAAGAACGTCTTTTTCCTTTTTTCACTCTAATCCAACTTTTCCTAATCCTACAATTTTTTTTTTATCTGTTTAGAATCGTCCGTTCAGCCCGCCGGTCCACTCTGCCAGCCCGCCTCCCATCGCCCCGTTGGCGCGGGCCGAGAGCACCTCCTCCATCTCCTCCACCAACTCCCTGAGTGCCGCCACCACCCCCACCGTCAATAAGGAGCTCTCCGTGTCCGTGTCAGGTGTGTGATCCCTCAACCGTCACTGAGCTGTGCGGCCTGTCCTCTGACGGCTGTGCTCACAGAGGCTAGTCGTGTTAGCTGGATTTAGCTTTTCCATGTCTCTTATTAAAAGTTCGTTGTTGATTTTATGCACTGGCCCTGTCCTTCCTTGCGCTCAGAGTTTTTTTGAATGAGTTATGCAGTTTTGTATTTATTTATTCATTTTTAAATGTATTTTTTTCTGGAAACAGTTTCTTGGCAGTGATGGTTTACTAAATAATGAAGTAAGCAATAAAGTGCCAAAATGTGTTGTGGCATCCGATGACCACACATCATTAAACCCATGCATGCCAGCTGTTTCTATCTGGAGATTAATTATGGAAAATATGACTGCAGTCATTTGTATCTTGATTTCTATTCATTCAAAATAAGAATGAATGTCTCCTAAAGATAAATTTGATACAATGAATTGTTAAACTTTACATACATTTTATGTCTGGTGTAGGTTGACGCACACAGACACATTTATATTTACACTCTCACACACATGTCAGAATGAGTGGGAGATGAAGCAGGTTGTTAATTTTAAAGCACAACCAAACCTTCCTTTCATGAATGAATACACAGCAACAGTTTATACTCCTTGATCTAACTTTTGAGTGAGTGTTGAAGGACATACAGTGCAGAGTCGTGAGTGGTTAATTGAAAACCCAAATAGATTTGAGAAACAAACTCTTGAGGCAGCAGCAGTTACATAAAAACAGAATATCGTCCCTGGTTGAGGTTTCTTTCTTTTAAACTGATTACAGGGACAGACGACTAGTAAACAGCTTCTCTGAGACTGTAACATATATAGACCTACATTTATACATTATTTATTCATTGTGGTTGTTATTGGTAGACCAAAAAGCTGATGGTCTTGACAGTATTATAAAGGTGACTGAGACTTCAATTATAAACTCACACTATTTCAGTTTCAGTGCTTTTTAATTTTGACATTTTCATCTTGTTTTTGTTTTAATATGCTTTTATTTTGTCAGTTCTTTTCAGATTTTTACTTTCTATTATTTTTTCCTTGGTTTAATTTGCTTTCTGCTTTTCTGTTTTGCCATTTGTTTGTCTCTTTATTCGTCCTTTGGCTTGTCAGAAGACGATGCTTATGTAGACAAACTGCCCACCTTTGAGAGACACTTTGATTCATTTGCAGGTATAGTAAAGATCCCCTCAGAGAGAGGAAAGGGGACGGGTTGGGGGGGGGGTGATCCTGTGTCAGTTCTCTATCTGTTTGATGCTCTATACACAGAGTGCAATTAACATAGACGGGATCCACCACTGAGTGTTTCTGTGCTTTCTCAATTAATGTCAGTCAAAGTGTGCAGGTATTTTGACATTTTTGTCCCACATTCTGGCTCAGTTTCATCAATCTTTTCACATTATACATCTCAAACTATGAGACATGTTAAAAGACCACCTCTTTGTCATTATCCTAATACCTTCTTATTTGACTTGTCTGCTTCAGGTTTTGCTTGCAGAGTAGGGACACATTCATTTCATTCTTTTCAAATGTGGCAGCATTATTCACTAAAATAGTAATTTCTCTTCACTGTTTTGCCTTTGCTGACTCGTACCTTTCCACACATTCGCCAAGTATTTAATAGATATAATAGCCTCTCTCTCTCTCTCTCTCTCGCTCTGTTGTATCTCTCTTGTTACCTGCCAGAAAAAATAAGTGAAAGCAGCGGTGACACAAAAAGCTGCATCTATTGCATAACAATATTTTTGTTTTTCTACAAAAAAAAAAGTTTGAGTGTCTTCCCCTTTGCCCATCTGCCCGCTCATCAGACTTTTCTCTCTGTTTTTATGACTGTGCACCAGTGGCTGTCTCGCCATGTCACCATGGCAACCGTGTGTCTCTTCTCTTGGCAACATCGTGTGTGTGTGTGTGTGTGTGTGTGCAGAGTGCAGTGCAGTGCAGTCCCTCCCAGATACCTTTACTCTCAGTCTGCACCACCACAGTGTGTTTGCGTGTTCAATGAGCGTGTCTGAAGAGCTCCTTATCTGTGGACCCTTGGGATCCATATTGTCATTCTCTCTCTCTCTCTCTCTCACACTCACACTCACACACACACTCAGACGCACACTTTGACACATACTGTCAGATCAGAGCTGCTGCTCCCAGAGTGTGTTTGAAGTCTGGCATGAGAATTAGGCTGAATTAGACAAGCAGCAGCTGTTTGGTATTCATGCCATCCTCTGTCTACCGCTGGAGTAGCACGACACAGCCTCAAGTTCAGCCAATCTCCACCTGGCCCTAAAGCCTCGGTCTTCTCCCACACTTGACCCCTGACGCCCACCTGTCACACCTGCCACTCATGCACCCTCAAGCCATAGAAAATTACAACCCCTAAACCCCGCCTTCTCCATCTGAACACCTGCCCTTTTGTTCTCTTCATGAAGCGCCGCACTGCTCTCATCGCTCCATCACCCAACAACTCTGTTAGTCCACTCACTCAACAACACACCTTCACTGCATCAAAAAAAACAATATGGACAAGAACAGGCCTGCTCTGCTCTGTGTCAAACTTCAAGGCACAAATCTGACATTGGAAAAGTAATGTTTTTGCTTCATTTTTTGTCATTTAGGAAATACCGCCATATGTAAACACGATCCCAGGTAGTGCTTGTTCTAGTCAAACTGCACCTGCATCCCTGTTCAGGGGCTGGATTCTCCAAAGTCTGATTTTGTTTACTAAATACATCATGACCGGCCAGAGAAGCTTTGAAAGGCTCTTCGAAATGCAGCAGAGTAATGAGGCAGCCTACAATATCCTGTAATCCACTTTTTTCACTTGAAGCAGCTTCTCCACGTGACCTCTCATCACAGCTTTAATATGTCTGTGACCTGCGGCAAGTGCAATAGTTTCTCCTTCTCAAATGTTTATTATATTCCTGAGAGGCTTAAACAATCTAGTGTTTTACAATTTAAAGAAAAGGAATCATTAGAGATTAGTAGGAAAAAAATATCATGTGAAGAGGAAATGTGTTTTTTGATTTTCTCCTATTAAGTTATTATTATTAGCAAATGTATGTCTAGTTCTAGTTGGAGGGACTTGCAATGAAAGTTAACCCGGACTTTCTGAAAGCATTTAGTTGTTGTCTCTGTGAGGCGAGACTGTCTTCACCTTCATAGTCTGTGTTTCGTGGGGGATCCAGCCCCTGAAATTGGGACGTAGCATCTCTCACTCCCTGTGCACCACAGTCCCTCCCTGTCTCTGCTCACTTAGTCTCATGGCTGCCCCCTGCAGGGTGTCTTTATACACGACAGTCTGCTTCCATTTGTTTTATATTTAAGTAGTGGAGGCCTGGAGGAAAATGTGAGCACAGTAAGACAGAGAGAAAATGCCTGAAATAGATAAACGCAATATGAACAATCTGCCACTTTTGAAGAAAGTAGTGCCAGTTAAAATTGCCACACATTGGTGTAGAATTACCATTTTCTTATGTTGCATAATAGAGAACACACTGGCAACTACAGAACTGCCTCTTTTGCCCTCCTCAGGCTGGACTTCCTCTCTCCTTAATTGTAAATGTAGCTGCTAACATCCAGCAGTACACACCTGGCCCTCACTCCACCGGACTCCTGTCTTTCCTCGTGCATGCAAGCAACCACCAAAAAAACATCAACCGTGTTGTCACATGCTCTGTCTCGGCTTGTCCCTCTTTGGCCCCCGGCCTCCACCTCCACGTTTCACCCCACTGACGTGTGATAGACCTGCCATGTGAGACTCACGCTACTGTCCTTCTCTCCTCCCCCCCCTCTCACCCCTCCTCACCCACTCCCCTCCCTTTCATCCCTCTTCCTCCTCCCTCCTCCCTTTCTCCGGACCCCACCTCCCTTCCTTCCTCCACCCCTCAACCCCACACAGAGAATGACCAGCCGTCCCTTGTATGGTTTGACAGAGGGAAGTTTTATTTAACCTTTGAAGGTAAGTTGTCTCTGCACCAGGGTAGCGTGCACACTCACTCTTCTGAGGCTCATTTGTGCAAGCTTCGCCCCCTGACCTGGCCCTTCTCTCCTTCCTCCCTTCCCTCTCCTTCCTTTTCAATCCCTCCATCGCCCTAACCCACGCCATGCTAACTCCTGGCTGAGCCCCCCTCCACCATTAGCAGTCAACTATGCAGTCTCATCATATCTTCTTCTGCCTTCTCTTCCTGACATTGTTCATTCTCATTTCGTCTGCGCTCTGACCGCCTTCCATTCCCCGAAGATTCATCGTTCTTCCTGTACTTTACTAATCTCTTTGCCGTCACTTTTGGTCGTTTGGTTTTTGGTTTGATCTTCGGGCTCTCTGATCTTCTTTGATCTTGTCAGAATAATTCAGCTTTAACAGCATGTCTGGAATAAGCATGCACATCTCTCTCAGTCTCTCTCTACATCTACCTTACCTCTGTCTTTCATTTCTCATCTACCTGTGCTTATTCAATTAAAATTAAGAGTGTAACATACTGTATAAAAAATCATAAAAGACGGTTTTATTTGAAGTAATGTTTATATGTTGGGTTTAATTATTTCACAGTCACAGAACAGAGAGAAATGTCTATCCTCTTCACACATAACCTGCTGTTTTCATGCCACCTTACTAACACAAATATTGTTCTCATTTCAAATACCTTTAAAGTTTAATTTCATCCCACTGTGTGTAGTTCTTATTTCATCCACACTTTATTGTTCAGGAAGAGTAGAGAGAAGATGGTAGAGTCCTGGTTTGGGAGTTGAAATATGTATCTATTCCTTGTCTGTTGTATTGTATACTGGGTTGAAGCTAATACACACTGATGTTTCATGTAGCCCTGCCTTTGGCTATCACAACCAGAAAACATAGCAAATGGCAGCGAATTCAGCACATTGGATGTTTAGTTATTGACATTGGTTGAGTGTGTGTCTTGCCATATTCAGACTATTTCAACGTGCGTTTGTATGTGTGTGTGTGTGTGTGTGTGTGTGTGTGTGTGTGTGCGTATTGCCTCCAGGCTGCTCCAGAGGGCCCAGTCCTCTCACCATGGGGGCTCAGGACACTCTTCCTGTGGCAGCTGCGTTCACAGAGACGGTCAACGCCTTCTTTAAAGGAGCTGATCCCAGCAAGTAGGTCAACAAATAGCTCCACATGTTCACAGCATATCCTGACATGACGTATGACAGTAAGATGTCCTGAGCTGGACCGCACTTTTCATGACTTCTTTCATGTGTGGCTGATGTGAACTCAGCTTGTACAGCATAATGCTGGATTTGGTCATACTTTACTTCATCCCCTTCCTAATTAACATTTCTAAGAAGTATTTCAACTGTTTTTTTTATAAACACACAACTCTGTGGTTGTAAACAGACATAGGGACTTTCTCTTTTGTCAACAATTCTAACTTCTCGCATGAAGCGTCTGTAACTGTAGTGTAAACACTTTATGAATGACTTTTACATAATTGCAATCAATATGTGTTATAAAGCTGTTATTGGTTGTTTACATACATGCTGACGTTATTCACAGGCAGGTTTAACACTGTTTTTGATATGTTATTATAATGCGTATTTTCCATAATTTTATTGATGTGATTCTTTATGTATGTATTCAATATTGAACACTTTGGAGCTCCTTATATTTCATGGCCTTGATCAACAGATGGAATTTGCTTTGTTATCATGGAGAGTGGAGAAGAAGTATTAGTACACATTGTTACAAGTACATATGTGCAAGTGTGCAGTGTAGAGTTTCTGTCTCTCTAACACACTTGTTGTCTTCCTCTTCCTATCAGGTGTGTTGTGAAGGTCATAGGTGAGATGGTTTTGTCGTTTCCGGCGGGCATCACGCGGCACTTTGCCAATAACCCGTCCCCCGCCGTGCTAACCTTCAGCATAACCAACTACAGCCGACTGGAGCATGTGCTGCCTAACCCCCAGCTCCTCTGCTGGTAATGACACCACTGTGAACTCACCACCTCACTCTCAAAACAAATAACAAATGTACCTTTTATTCACCGGAGGCAGTGAAGAGGTGAAAAGATGTTCTCACTGGCTCCACCTTACATGCCTAGTTCAAGTCTGAACGCTTTATTGTCCATCTTGGAATTAATTATATTAATATTACATTTTTTGTTTGTTATGAATGTTTATAATTTAACTAAATTTCATTCAAACCAAATCAAAGACTCACTGTGCATATCATTTCTATTAATAATAATTTCACCTAAACAGCATGTTGCATCATGCATTCAAAATGAGTCACCTTCTTGTGTAAAGATTAGTTAATGCAAACTGCTAATCAACTTTGTTTGTTTCCAATTTATTGTTTGTTTTTCCTTATAATAATATTTGTTTACACACAACAGATGCTACTTATCACTCTTACTGTATGTTATAGTAACAGAGCGAACGTTATTCATATATCACAGTTCACACAAGGAAAATGTAATGTGTTTTATAAAAAGAATGTATAATATACACAACAGCATGAGCTGATTAACATCACGATTAACATGATCCGAAAGAAACATTAAAAGGCAAAATGTTTAAAATGCACAAAGTGGCATAAAAACAAAGTGAAACTTTAAACATATAGTTCATTTTTCACTAAAAACTAACAAAGTCAAGATGTACATATGTACATACAGTATTTGGGATAGGGACTTAAACTGGTTAAACTATCTGACATATGGCTCGTAAAACATTCATGATCTCGTATGGAAAAGTTTGGTTGATGGCGAGGATGAGTAAACTTAAGATCATCTCAGACAGTGCTGACAGCCTATTGAGTCATCATGAGGTCATCTGAGTGTTCAGGCCAACTGCTCTGAACAGAGGTCTGCCTTTTTTGTTGTTTATCGTCTTTTGTTTTAATATTTTGATTCATGTTCGCAAAACACTCCAAAAACACTTCCCAGACAGACCCATAAAAAAGTATTTAAATGTTAATAAGCAAATCAGAAATCACTCGATACCACTAAACGTGTATTGACTCACAGCTGTAAAATGATTGCTGTTACATATGATTCATTACTAAATTATATTCATAGAATATGTCCCTTTTAAAATAGCAAATGATAACTTCTGCAAGAAGTCTTTTATTCGATTATTTTCTTAAACCCGGTTTAGTTCACGTCTGTAAAATCAGTGTAAAGCCCGACCTCTTGTGGCTCACTGTGAAATGAAACAGTTTGTTTTCCTGGTCAAACATTTCCTTAAAACTGAGACGCTGGATGCTGCACTCTAATTTTACAAGATAGGAAACATCAAATTCCTCAGGTAATCATGTATTCACCAGATATCACGTATAAAATGCCATATTTCGATCATGCTTTTCTACCAGCGACACCACCACACAAGCCAAGGCAGATGCCAAGGACTTCTGGGTGAACATGCCAAACCTGATATCCCATTTAAAGAAGGTGGCAGAGCAGAAGCCTCAGGCGACATACTACAACGTGGACATGCTCAAGTACCAGGTGAGCTCGACCCCCTGTGGAGTTAAAACTTGACATCACTAAGCAAAGAGATAGACAGGGGGGGGGGTGCTTATATAGATTGCAGGAGCAACGTGACATTATTTGTAATCCCTAAACGTTTCCTGTCCGTGTGTAGGTATCAACAGAGGGGCTCCAGTCGATTCCGTTGAATCTAGCGGTGAGCTGGAGATGTGAGCCCACCAGCACTGACCTGAGGATAGACTACAAATACAACGGGGAGGCCATGACGACGCCGATGGCCCTCAACAACGTCCAGTTCCTCGTCCCGGTCGATGGAGGGGTTTCAAAACTACAGGCTGTCTTACCTCCTGCTGCATGGTACAGTCTAAACTTTGTTATAGCGCTAAGTACCATTTAGATTATACACTATGTAATGTATACTACTATACAACATATGTTAAATATATATTAAGAATTGCAGAAATAATTATTCCTTACCTTAATGTTGGTTTTGCTGACTACACAATGGCAACGCTTGTACAGTATCACAACCGTACCAATGATTAGTGTAAAGTACACTTCATTCCGTAACAAAGGATTTACTGTATATATTTGTATATAGTATCTGCACAAAGGTTTTGACTTTAGGATGGTTTGACTTTGTCTTTCAATTGGTCACTTAGTCTTAAGAAGCTCCCATAATGCATTTGTCTGTCCTCTTGTAATCTTGACAGGAATGCGGAGCACCAACGAATCCTTTGGAAGATTCCTGATATCTCTCAGAAATCTGAAAACGGAGGTACGTACAGAACGATAAAAGTAACATGTGCTGTTTAGTGGTATTGATATTCTTTAGGGAACAGCCTGTGGCTAATCATTAGTTCTTTAAGATCTTTTAGTTTTATATTCAGATACTCGTATTCTATCATAAAATGTATGCATAGCCCCGGTAAAAAGAAAAACACGCACAGCCTACAAACATTGCTCTGATCTTACTTGAGTTGTGACAGAGTTTCTGAAGGCGTGTGGTTTTAAACACTGAACCTGCACTAGGAGTACAGGTCCTCAGGAAAATGTGGGGCCCTAAGTGGTTGTCAGCTTTGTCTGCAGTAAACAATGCCCACTATAATGCTGTTGTCAGTTTGATGTCACGCTGCAGTTTGGCCATTTCCAGAGCTTCTCTTATTCTCTAATGATAAAAGAAATCAGTGTCAGACGTCATCTGATGTACTTTAAATTGTCTGTTGCTTGTTTTATATGTTACAAAGTAGAATGCCCCGGGGGCTCACCTGCTCTCCAGAAGAAAGACACTAAACTAGATTATGTATTTAAATGTCTTTAAATGTAACTCTGTATCTGTTTGATAGCCTCTGACCAAAGAAATCTCATATGATTAGTAATTTCCTGTCAAATGAGTCTCATTCGGTGTTTTCTTGAAATCTGTATCCAGAAAACATTTTTGGAATTGGCATGAAAAGGTTGGCTACAGCAACATCTGTCGTCCTCTACAGCTGCTTACTGCATTTTTAATTTTGTTGAATCAGAACCAACACATCAATCGTTTCAAAAGCTGCTTACACTTGAATCATTGAACCTGATACCCTCGTGCACTTCACTGTATGAAATGTTGGGAATTAGACCATTTTTCCTTCACCTTGAAATCATTCCTAGTGGCCAGCAGACATCTTTCTAAAGTCACCATCTTCCCTCAGGTGTGGGGTCGTTGTTAGCACGCTTTCAGCTAACAGAAGGCCCAAGTAAACCGGCTGCACTTGCGGTGCAGTTCACCAGCGAAGGCAGCACCCTGTCGGGCTGCGACATTGAACTGGCCGGGCCAGGATACCGCTTCTCTCTCATCAAGAAGAGGTTTGCCGCAGGTCAGTTTAGTATTTTACTAACAACATGTGGAAACCAAATGTTATTTGTCAATGTCACTGGTGTCAAACGATAACTCGACTCATCCAGTAGATCAAACCTTTCTAAACCTACACTGATGTTTTTTTGTTTTTGTTTCCCTTATTCAAGTAAAGTCATTTATTTACCACATAAAAAAGTCATGATCGTCATCATTGTTTGATGTCAAACATCAATGTAAGATTAGAGAAGTTAGTTAGTTTCCTTTTTTTTAATGTTTTCTAATGATTTTTATTCATACTTTAAGATATGTGTATTATTGTCTATTATTGTGGATCAAGACATAATATACTTTCTGTCAGGGTGGAAAATACACACTTTTTTTGAAGGTAATATTTGCTAAAAATCTTGATTTTTTTCCAAATTGTCATTTAATTGGAAGTCTGTCAACAGCTGTATGAAATTTAAGATCCCTTTTGAATTAAACTATAATTGCTGCAGATTGATAATGAAAATAAATAACACGTAACATCATTTAAAATAAAATAATAATGTATAAATAATAATCTTTTAAGTGACAGTCTTATGGTCAGTGCAGTCAAAAAGGATGTTTCTGATTTCAGTCTTCTGCACTACTCAGTTTTATGTATTAGGTTCATTTTCATGATCATGCAGTGTGTACTGAAGTAAACAATAGATCTATTAAACGACTGAAACATGACGCCTAAACATTTGGTGATGCTTTTCAGGAAAGTACCTGGCCGACAACTAACCCATGCTACTGAGAACATGTCGAACAAAACAATCGCAGTGGACTGAGGTTGACACAGAGGATAGAGGACATACCGACGCCAGACAAGCGACTTTCCATTAACCTTTTCTGAACCCTCACGACGGATCCGCAGCCTACCCAGCAGTATTGTATAACTTGCATATAGCATCGTGGAAACTGTTTTAGGTCATGTAATTATCGTATTTGTATTCATTTCATGACATCTGTATTGCTGCAGTTAGACACCTGGGTTATTCCACCCTCTGAAGTCTGTGCCTCTGTCTCCATCCCCCTCTGGTCAATGTGTGGTGGTGGTGTTTAAAAGTTTCACTGCAGCTGCCTGACATAAGACATGGACAGAAAGAGTTTTTTGGCCAGATTTTTAACGCTGGATAACCGGCTGTTTGTTGTCGAGAGTCCGGGAAGATTTAGCTGTAAAAATACCCATGAATAAAATCTTTGCGGTCAGACACACACCGTAGCCTCTGACACAAAGCCTAACTTCCCAAAGTTAGACTAGTTTAGGTTGAAGCAGGGCCTAGGATAATACATCGTAAGTTGTACACCTTTATTAGCAGATAGAAAAATCAGCTCTTAGAATAATTCTTCTGTCAGAGTCTGAGCTCAAAGCCTGAGACGGCAGTCCCAACTGTCTCGCACTGACGGTGGCCGATTGTGTGTCTTTTGCCATAAAATAAATGCATTTACTGATGCATTTCGACCCATGTTGTCACAAGCAGTTAAAAGAAAGATGATGTTTCTTGTTGGTGCTTAAAAACACAGACGAAGAAAAAAAAAACCTATATAATCATGCATCACCTACTGGTACTACAGGGTCACATGACTTTGGATCGCATCCTTTTTAATGTAAATGCGCTGATCAGTCAATCAAACTGTTGATTTACAGACATGGAGAGGGTTTTTAGCTAGTTAGGCAGCTGCAATGATAAATCAATTTACTGGTTGCAAAATATGAACACCTGTTTTCCTGTCAGAACAAAAGAAGTGTACAAAGTGTCATTTTAAATCAATGATATATATCTTAAAGGGCGTTTGGTGTTTTCCTCGTATTGTCAGATAGCCTTTCTGTTGTTCCCAGGACAGCAGCAATAGACTCCAGAGTACATGACAGCATTCTATTTTTATTTATTGAGGACGATGATTTGTTGTATAAAACGTGATTCTGTATATGAATAGAGTTTGAATGGTATCGCACAACTCAGAACCCCTAAAGGTATAAATATTTGAAATCTCTCTCTTCTTTTTGTTATTTGTGTAGTTGGGTAACCTGTGTACAGTATAAGGTATCATTTTTGAATTTATTTCAGATATAATTTTTTAACTCAAGTGCAACGGAAGATTTCAGATGTATATGGGTGAGGGGGGGGGGGGTAATTTAAAGAAAAAGATAAATATCTTCCTGGATGCTGTGTTATGCTTTGTGAAAGCAGTGTTAATGTAGAGTTAGTTATACCCATGGGCGAGGTTCACACTTTTAAGGGTCAGTTTGACATTTTGTTTTCTTTTTTCAAGAGTTAATTCCACTCGTATGTGTCTGTTGGACATGAGGTGGGAGCCAGAAGTCGGTTATCTCAAACACTGGAAACAGCTAGCCTGGTTTTATTGTGGGTTATCAAGATATAACATGATTCATTTCTGACTTTGGCGATTCCTGCACTTTTCCTCTAGCGCCGCCATCAGATCAAATATTTAGAGTATTTTGGATTATGGACTACCTGCAAAACTAATGGCATTTCCATCAGCTTCAGCTGTACTTTGTTTTTTTATTGCTAGTTTGCAAATGTCAGCTTGCTAACATGCTAAACTAAGATGATGAACGTTGTATATGTTATACCTGCTAAACATCAGCATGTTAGCATTATAATTGAGAAAAGGAGAAAGTTAGCATTAAGCTCAAAGCACTGCTGTGCCCAAGAGCTGCTAGCGTGCCTGAAGACTGTCTTGTTCACCTTTTGGACAGAGCCAGGCGAACTGTTTTCCCCAGTGTCCAGTCTTAATGCTAAGCTAACCGTCTTGTGACTCCAGCTTATCATTTAACATACTCGGCAAGATAGTGAATCAGCGTATTTCCCAAATTGTTTAACCTCAAGGTCAAGACAATGACTAGAAAAGCAATTGGTTTTCCTCAACAGCAGTCATGACGTTTGTGGTACCAGTACTGGAACAGAATTTGTTGACTGGGAGCAGCTTGTTTATTTTTTATTATTCAAACCTCATCAGAAAACACTTGTACTAATACAACATTCTCATTTCCCGCATCTACCTGTCCAGTTATTCCTCAACTTGGACCACATGTCTGACCTGTTTCCCTTCACCTCAGTGGTACCTAAACTATTATATCATGAGCCCACCCCTGATCATCCAACCAACGCTTGAATCCATGGCTTTATTTTGCATAATTGTAATGGTCTCTGTGAGATGACATGAGTTGAATGAGGTTGTGGAGCGAGGTTAAGTTGACCAAAATGCTTTTCTTTTTCTTTTTGTATTTTATGTGTGTGTGTGTGTGTGTGTGTGTGTGTGTGTGTGTGTGTGTGTACCCCGGACAGTCAGTCCTCTGTTAAGGAGAATAAGCTGAATATTTTTTAAACGGATAAAAATGAAAAAATATTATATTGTTTAATGTGTAATAAACACTGTGCTGACGATGTTGAACTTCCTAAATGCTCTGACACTCAACACGAAGAACAAAAAGTGTGTGTGAAGCATCTCCGTACTGTACTGTATGTCGGCATTCTGCTAAATGCAGCCAATCATGGTCCTTTCAGAGCCGTCGTAGAAGCATTTGAGGCTGAATTTAGGACGAGAGCACTATTCGCAACAAGTCAATACTATTTTAAATGATAGAGTACTTTAATCAGGCGTACTTTTAAACATATGTAATTTGGCGGATAAAAACATCAGATTTGTCTCGTTTTAGATCAGATTTATTCCTGTGCGGACTTAAGTCTAAAAGAGCATTGTGGATTTCTCTGAGGTTGCATTTAATTGATCAATGCAAGGTGGTAATGATTGGTGCCATTTAGCTCCCACATTACTTTGGTAACAGTTTTCTCTCAGTCATTCCAGTCCATATGGTTGAGTGGATGGATCAACATGCCTGACAGGAAGCTGTAACTTGGATGAAACTTAAAGCTATCAGTGCAACAGTCACTACAGCATTATCTACAGAGGCCCACCACACCCACCCGCCATCATGCATCTGTTTTAAATTATTACACTACAAGTAACATGACTTTCAGCTTGAAAGTCATGTTAGTTGCCAGATAGTTCTTTGCATCATCTAGTTAAAAAATGGATAATGGATACAAAGCTTTTACAGATCTTCATCTCTGTGGTGAATTGGTCCTGCAGTAATTCATTATTGCATGCAGAGCATGAAGTAAAAGGTGGGGCAGCCATGATGATAGATAGTACTGAATTGACGTGTTGTGCTGAGTGTCAGTAACCTGTATTAATGTTGAGAAGAGAGCAGGGAGTGTGTTTATGTGTGCTATAAGCCAGAATGCTTTTTGGTTCTGTCCCCGTTAACCTCAAAACACATGTGCAAGCTGTTTGTACAGTACATAACAATGTTAAGATGAACTGAGAAACTTAGTTTGCTTCTTTCCAAAACCAATAAAAGTTATAACTGGAACTATGTTTGCAGTTTTCCTTGTATTATTTAGTCTTTCTCATGAATACATACAGAAATTTAGTTATATATATATATATATATATATATATATATATATATATAATACATGACTATAAAAATTTGTATTTTCCCCAACAACAGCAAGATCCGCAGATGAATGATCCTCGAGGTCCTCATCCATGACTCCCAGAGGATGAATCTTAAGTTTCATCTAGGGCCACCAGCGAGTCCAATTCTTTCACATATTCAGTAAATGATCTGACAAAATTAACACAATCATTTGAACAGACATGCACGGCTCCTGGGTGATGCATCACAACGACTCTGGTGATCTAGATCTTCACATTTGTTATTTTGCCTCAACAAATACTGGATGCATGCCAACAAAATTTGGTACGCACGTCTTTCCATGTTTTACACAGGTTACATTATACTTAAGTTTATGAACAAATACCTGCTGAACTAATGACGTACGTATCAGCCTTTGTCTCTCGTGCTAATTTCCATCAATAGAATAGAATGGAATAGAGCGTCTAAGACACCAGGATGTTAATGTTTGAGGCTTTTCTGTTACATATTGATGTTTTGATAACCTTATTGACTAAAGGTTTGCTGAAGTATTGTTCGGTGTCCAGTGTCCAGGAGCGCAATTTTAAAAAGATGTCACACCTCAAAGAATGTAAGACCTGTGCAAGAACATTTATTTGACAAAAATAGCAAAACAATAAGTTTAAAAACTCAAGTTTTCTATACTGCAAATACATGAAGGTAGAGAAGAACATTTTAGAAACCTGCAACCCTGTGGATTCTGGCTACATACAGGACACAAACCCAGGCTGAGACACAGATGTCTGAGTGGGAAATGATATAGTCCTGCACCACTCAGTAGGTTTATTTATATTATAATAGAATATATTCTTATGGTTGCACATATCGTCAGCTAGGGTTCAGAAACACATTCACATCTACAAACCATACAAGTTAAAGTAAAAATGTCAAAAGCAATTACAGACATTGTGGGTTTGAGCATTACTGCACATACAATAGAGTGATAATATGGTTTTAAGACATCAGCATTTTGATTCAGATTTTGTCTCTACTCAGTCGAGATGGGAGAGAGCAGTCATTTTGGAGAGAGAAGAAGAGAGAGGGGAGGGTTGGCCTCAGCAGAGGAAGGTGAGGTCGCTCTTCCTGCAGCCCACCTGGCAGCACACAGTGGTCAGTATGTTGTTAATATCTCGTTTGGTCAACTCGGAGCCCGGGTCTTTACTCTCCAAACTGCTCTGATCCCCTGTGGGCAAACCTGGAACAACAAAATGCAACAAATGTTAAAGAAACACTTGATCTAATTCAGTCCAATAACCAGGTTCACACACACACTGTCCCTCTCCAAATGGGTATTTCAGGTAATTTTGTTCACAATTGTTTTTAATAGAATAAAGAAGGACCAACTGTTTTCACATCAGTCTTGGGTAATTGAGGTCTATGTTCCCATTAAATAGGGAAACTCTAAATGAGTGCACAAATTAACTCAGTGCTATTTGTCTTCTCCTGTGTCACTTTCCTCTTTGTAATCAGCACGACTGATGGGCTAACTGGGTTTGTTTGTGTGTGACAGACAGAGAGAGAGGCTGCTGCCGGGCTAAACAGACTGCTGCAGCTTTTAATCATGATATGTGGGCTCCTCGAGTCTAATAAGGTAAAACAGCAGACAATGTCTCTGCGCTGGGGCACCTGTCTGCCTGTACACCCACTGCCCTACAGCCGCTGAATTAATAATATACATCACATGTACAAGAAATCACAGCAGTGGAAAGCTGCATGTCACTTTCAGAAACATGAAAAAAATGTTGTTTGGGTGAAGTACTGAGAACTCAAATTGTGAGTCAGTGACCATAACGTCAAAACACATGAATGGCATGAGAAATATGTCAAAAAGAACAGATTCAGTCAGATGAATTGGATGTGATTTTAAAGAAGTCAAAAGAAGATCAATTATATGTTAGGATTTTTTATTCAGTAAGTCTCATCAAGATATCTTTTGCAAAAGAAAAAAGTAGAAAAATAAAAAAGTAATAAGTTATGGGTACAAATTACCTATGTAGGTAGCCCTGTGGTGTACAACATCATCTAGTTTAAAGGATAGGTTCACGTTTTTTCAAGTCCATCTCAAAACATTCAGGTGCCCATTTGAAGATTGAAACATTTCTTGCTGTAATCATTCCTCCTGTTCATGTTGGCCATTATAAGCTCCCTTCTAACATACTTTGTTTTGTGCAAAACTGTATTCCAAGGGACAGCCTTGTTAGTGTGAGATTCCCTCTGTGTGTTTCCCTGTTGAGCTGGAGTGGAGGGATAGTAATAAAAAGAGAGAATTTCCTAAATGGGTTGTAATTTTGGGAGATATCCATTTGATTTGCCAAACTCAGACAGTTGAAGCCTCGTATTACTGTACTGTATTTGAACAGAGAGAGCTACAGATTTTGGTATCTTTTATTGGCCGGTGTGAACTAAAGGAGTGATTACAGCCAGCCACACCTGTTTCAATGTTCATATGGTCCCCTATTGTTTTAAGAAAGACTTGGAAAAATGTGAATTTATCCTTTAAGGCTAAATCTTCATAGTCTTAAAAATGCATGTCTATGTTATTCTGCATTATTCCTCCTTTTGTTGTCATCCTGAACCAAGAAGAAAATAAGGTAGTCTAACGAAAGGTGTTCGATTAGACTCTTTATTTCATCACTGACCGCTATATCTGCTGTTTCGACAATAAAAAAGGAATTTGTCTCACCGTCCATGTCTGACTCACTGAGGAATCTCCTCCAACGGGATCCCCCGCAGGTGTAAACGACGGCCCTGAGGAACTCTCGCCCGCATAGCTTCACCGCCTTCACCTCTGCTCTCACCTGCACCACACACACCACTGCACACAGCAGCAGAGGCAAAACCACCAGAGCACGCATGCTGAATGCCTGAAGGAGGTTTATCTCTCTGTTGATCCGGTTTGTTCCTGAAACTTCTGTCCTGTTTCCAGTTGGTTATCTGTTACCTTGCAGACTGTCTTTGAGTCTTCTTTCTTAATCCGATGCTTGCATCTCCTTGTT
Organism: Anarrhichthys ocellatus; assembly: GCF_004355925.1. NCBI lineage: Eukaryota > Metazoa > Chordata > Actinopteri > Perciformes > Anarhichadidae > Anarrhichthys > Anarrhichthys ocellatus. The sequence continues at coordinate 2,047,168 of NW_022280052.1, read as the reverse complement.
TTATATACCGTCCACCTTTCAGTTGATCAATGCTGAGTATCTCTCCACTTCCTCCCTCTAACTGGCCCTTTAGCCCATCCCAATCACACACACACACCCACACACACACACACACAGACACAGACAGTCGTCACTCTGTCATGACAGTCAAGTCATTTTATGTTTCCGGTCGTTTCCACATCACCATTTTTAGCCGTCAGTGACAACCATCAGCCTTTTACAACCTTCATTTGATGATCACATAAGTTGAGTGCAGCCTCCTCTGTGGTTATGTGATTTAAGGCTGTGATTGCACTGACCTCCACTCTACCACATGGCTAATTAAGTGATGCAAATTGATTCCCAAACAGATGTTTCATGTGTTTACAGCACTTTGATGACACGGTTGTCTTTGTCTTTACAGCAGTTTAGTCCATTTGAGAGGTAAAAAGTCAATATTGACAGTCCCATTATGGAGGTCATTACGGTGCTGCTGATGGTGCGATGTGAGACTCAGCACGACATTTCAGTGTGATCATTAACGGCGGAGGTCCCATCCCAGGATGTCAATGAAATTATATTATGTTTAGCTGGACTCTAGGGTTCCTAGAAAACAACGACATAAAGATAGAATGGAGAACTTCTAAGATATTAGGAGTCTTTTGGTTGCTTTTTTTCCTTTTAATAATAAAAAAGAAAACTTGATTGACCAGTTTAGCAGATTAATGGAGCTTGACCAAACTCCAATAAGAACTAACAAGACTTCCCTTATAAAGTAACATGTAAAGTGTTTAAAGTTATTTATTATTTCTTGTATACTGTTTCGTTACTTCTGCATATTAACCAATTGAGCCATTTTAGACAATGGGGTACTAAAAGGTGAAATTAGTAATAATTGAATGACTCTTTGCACAAATAGTATTAGCTTAGTTGCAGACCTAGACAACCTGCCGATTTTTCAAATAAGTCTGCTTATGCAGGGACTTGGTGTTGTCAGCTCGTTTCAGGTTGACATTATCGGACAGATTGGGGAAACCTCAGGCAAATATTTAGCACTGAGTCAGTAAACATTATGTTGTAATATTGCATGTACAGTAACATTAGCTGTGCAGATTCATAACTTCTGACATTCCTCAAGTCCTAAAAGTGCTGTGGATGAAATCAGAACAGCTGAGCTTCATCTCCATCACTGTACCTGAGCAAGTTCCCTCCGTTGATTAAGACTGTGCGATGTGTTTGAAAGCTCTGCAAAAAGCCAGAAAGTGGACCTTAAGTTGGAAATGTTTTGTCAGACTATACACGTTCATGAGCTCATTCTTTTCAGGTGAGGTTATCATGCAGTATCAGCAGAGACAGGTTTATTAATTTATCCTGACTATGCTGGCTAACATGTTTTCTACCTTTACGATGCTGCTCTTGCTCCTAGTTTTCTTTGAGTTATCTCTGCAAACCTTGAAGAGAGAGTACACTGCAGTCTGTGTTCATATAAACATTACAAAGTTGACAGAAATTCGTTTCTGAGCAGCAGCTGCAATGAAGCAGAGAAGGCTCCCCCGCATTATGGTGGGAAGTTGTTAGCTGTTATCAAATTACAAAGCTGATACATGTGTTCAGTATTCGGCCATAACGTCGTGACTGACTTTGAGAATTTATATGCACTGAAACGTGAAGATTTAAAGGGGATTACAAAGGGGATTGCAAGAGATGATCATTTATATATCAATGAACGAAACAGAAGACTGTGTGTCAATGTACACAAGTTTAATGACAATAAAGTTGAATTGAAGTCTGATTGAAGTTAAATGTACAAAGACGGGGAATGGAGATTCACAACTGCCATAATCCAAACTAAAAAACAACAACTTTCAATCGTCATGTACGTTTGAAGTCTACATTTAACCCATATAAGCTTTTTGGAGCAGTGGGCTGCTGTACAGCACCCGGGGAGCAACTTGGGGTTCAGCTACCCCCTCAAGGACAGCAGGAGTCCTATTTTACATATGTGTGTGTTTGTGACTTTTTAAATGTGCATTGTTTGCTTGATGTTGAGCCTGTCAAAGGAGATTTTCTGTTGCTTTGTGACAGAGAATAAAAGTATTATTATTTTGAACTATGGTACAAGTAGTAGTTGATTTTAAGAAGTGTTTATTAAGCATTTCATTTTTTTTTTAATTCTATCAAGACTATGTAGCATCATTATTGATTTCACCATATTAAATCATTTTCCAGATTAATTCAAATGAAGTAGTATTCTTTTTTTGTTTGAAAACTGACTTAATTGTGTCCCCTTCACTACAGAAACCAAACTTACACCCAACTGTATGTTACAGTATATTCAAAATGCCAGATACCCTGTGGTATTATATATATGCATTATACATATACACTGCCTTTCCCTGAAACCTTGAACTAAGTTTTTCTATAATGCAAATAGGCAAATGTGAGGTTTGCAGATAAGATCTGTTCTAATGGGATTGTTCATATCTTCAGGAGACATTCAGTCTCTGAAAACCAAATCTTACAACAAGAGCCTATAGATAAATGGATGAAACAGGCACAAACCTAATTGGCTCAGGAGTACATCAGTGTGTGTATGTTTGTGTGTGTGTGTAACAGCAGACTGAACAATGTCCCCCACAGTGTCCACCTGAGAGACAAGAGCCAGAGGGACACTCTGTTTGCAGTGTGAGCTGACCATCATGTGTCCATGTTACATTGACTCACTGAGAGAGTAATGGTTTCAAATTGTTGACATAAAATGCTATAAAGCCAGCAAAAGTGCACTCGCACAGACTGCAGTACCGTATTATGTCAACGAAAGGCAAAGATTGTTCAGTGTGTTCAATAAAAACTCATCAATTTTACCAAACCACTGTTTGATTTTCACAAAATGAACTTCATTTTTTCTTTACAAGGCACTTTTCTCTAAAGCAAACAATAAAGTCAGAGGCAAGTAAACATTGTATTCTTCTCTTTGTCTCTAATTGTTTATATACTCCTTTTTGTTTTTCAATGTTTCGCACTGTTCCATTTTATTTTTACCTCTATCTGAAGAAATGCAATTATGTCTATTCCCAACATGTATATTATACCACTTCCTTAGTTGTATGTTAATGCTGTGTACTAGGATTGAGGTTTATGATTTCTGTCTCTTTTCTTGATATGAATCATAACAGAGACATTACACAACTTAACTTAAAGTCTACACACCCAAAAGCAAATGGTCCCGAAGCCCACTGCCAGGTGGTCCAGCCAGAGAAGTAATCTCAGTGAAGTGACAATTTGGATTATTAAAGAAGCCTTCATTTTATGTGGAGCTAATATACACAGAGTTCACTATATGATGTACACCTGTACAATAATACCATCCAATACAACTGTTTGTCATGAAATGTACTTTTGTGATTTCTCTAATCATATTTTTTCAGGTGTTTATTAAATTATATTTTCTGAACTGCATTAAACTCAGAGGTATTTATTCTCTAGATGGGAAGGACCACAAATTAAAAACACCTCCTGCAGTCCTTTATAATGCCACCTTCGTCTGAGGCAAAGGTCACTACTACTTTTCCATTTTATAATGCATATCTTTTGTTCGGTTTACACTGAGCGTCCACACTCGGCCGGAGTTTTAGAACACCGAAAACGGATACATTTGAAAACCAGACGAGAGACAAGCAGACTAGCAGGCAGGATTTAATTAATGAAGTATACGAAACACTGTTTCGACTTAAGAATATGGGTATTTTTGTACCATTTATGTGGGTACCAGCACACAGAGGGGTAAAAGGAAACGAAAGAGCAGATACATTAGCAAAACAAGCTTTAGGAAGTCAGCACAAGACAGACATTTTACTCAGCAAAGCAGAAGCTAAATCAATAATCAAAAGAAATATTATTAAGGAATGGCAGCACAGTTGGGATGTAGGAGACACAGGAGGACATCTTTATGCTGTTCAGAAAGAAGTTGGCAAAGGGAGGCCATCCAGAAGAAGCACCACAGAAGAAAACATATTAACCAGACTGAGGATTGGACACACAAGGCTGAAACAATGCAACTAATAAATAAACACCCAACAGGACTATGTGAGCACTGCCAAATACCAGAATCTGTAGACCATATCATATGTCATTGCCAGAAACATACTACAATACGTGAAAGAAACAGGATTGAGCAAAATAATTTAAGTCTCTGAAATGGAGAACTCCTTTTTTTTTTTTTTTTTTTATTTAGTTTAGTTTTTTTTTGGTTTAGTTTTTGTAAGGGGATAGGTTATCGGGTCCACACTCCAATATAGTAGGTGGTGGTAATGCACCTTTCACTGGATGCCATCCGCCATAAAACAAAAAAGAAGAAGAAGATGAAGATGAAGATGAAGATGAAGATGAAGAAGAAGATGAAGAAGAAGATGAAGAAGAAGATGAAGAAGAAGATGAAGAAGAAGATGAAGAAGAAGATGAAGAAGAAGATGAAGAAGAAGAAGAGACAAGCAGACGGACTCCACCGCTTTACCCCTCCACACCTGCAGGGGGCGATGTAGCATTAAAGGGACGAGTCTCCGGATATGTAACTAGCTAGCTGATGAAAACAGCATGTTGCAGGGACCGCAATGTTCTGCAGTATGTCAACTTAATAGAAATGCCACTATTTGCTCATCTACTGAGATAATCTGCTCGAAACAACCAGACAGTAGTTGTCGGTCCCAAGGTGAGTCTTCTTCACTTGTTGCGTCGTTATATGCTAACTGAGGAAGCTAAGTTCAGCGAGCTAAACTGCTAACGTGAAACTGTCCATCTGGGCAGGATTTAGTGATATGTAACGCTAACTGTTACCTGTCACTGTTGCGGACACTTTAAACATCTGTCTGTGGCATCTACATCTACAACCAATCCTCTGCATTTAAGGACTAACGTTAAATTGATAGCATGGAAATGTAGTCTTGACGATCTTGACTTGACCTGTTTACCTTTTAATGCAGCAGCGACTATCATTTAGATCACGTGTTTGTGTTAGTGGTGGAAGAAGTACTCGGATATTTAACTTAAGTAATAGTAGCAATACCACAGTTTTAATATTTCATGCATTATGAACATTATTTAAATGTTGCAGCTAATGAAGGTGGGACTTGTGTCTTACTATCTGTACTGCTGGGCAGCGTGTGGATTCCACCAGGAGATCAATAAAGTATTATCTTTATCCATGATGATGCATCATTATTTATGTGTTATATTTTTTGATAATCAATCTGAACCTGCAAAATAACTTTATCTGTCAGACAAATGTAGTGGAGTAAAAAGTACAATATTTGCCCCCAAAATGTATTGGAAGTAATAGTATAAAGTTCCATAAAATGTAAATACAGTAGTGCAAATACTCTAAAACTACTTAAGTACAGTACTTGAGTCTATTTAATCAGTTACTTTCCACCCCTTAAAATTAAATTAAGACCTAGATGATGTGCATCATTTAAGTTTAATTTGTAGTTTTACAATATTAAATATGGTATAAGTAAAGCAAACACATTAAAAATACTACTCATGTTGGTATTATTAGCTAAATGTACTTCGGTATAAAAGATAAAAGTGTTGATGCTTGTCCACATTGCGTAAAACAGAATATTTCCCTCTGAAACTGTAAAGTAAAATAATATGGATAAAGTAGATGTACCTCAGATTTTTATTTAAACACTTCAGTAAGTTTGTTTATGTATTTTTCCATTATTATTTTCATTATTGACTTGTTTGTCAATTATTTTCTTGACTGATCTGTTATTTGTATATTTTATAAAATTCCAGAAAATAGAGAAAATGCTCATTACAATTTATCTGAGCCCAAAATTATCAAAGTGTCTTGTTTTGTAGGATCAAGAGACTTTTGGGCTTTGTTGACCAAGTCACTCCTGAGAAGCTGGAACCAGAGAATATTTGGCATTTTCACTCGAAAAATTACTCAAACAATTCATTTTTAAAAAGCTGATTTATTCTCTATGAACCGAGTAATAGTTTCAGCACTTAAGGATTTGTCTCGTCTAGTAGGTCTGGATCTACCATGGAGCTGATAATGAATCGCATTTGGCCGAGAGTCTTCCAGCAGCTCTACAGAACCTCAGTACTTCCCAGGAGGAACCATTCAGGATGTGCTGAGCATATCAAACCCACACTCCTGATGTCCCGCCTCTACCAGCCCTCAAACCTTCGTGATGCGGGGCAGGACAGCCGGCTGCAAGGAGAGGTGACTTGTAAGAGTCAACGGCTGATGCAGCAGGCCGGCCTCATCTATCCGTCCAATCCTGGTTGTTACTACTACCTTCCTGCCCTCGTCCGCTCCATGGAGAAGCTGGTGAGACTAGTTTTTGTTGTACAATCAAACGCATATTAAACAAGTATGATTATACACGCCAAGTAGTCCTGTTGAATCTGGTTGTGTCATGTCCACAAACTGTGATTTTTCTGACATGAATCTGTGACCCATACAAGTGTATATTGTTGATGGTTCATTTTTAGAATTTGCTGTCTTCCTCTTTTCATCAGTACTTTTTTATTTATATACATTTTCAAAACTAGCAACCACTGCAAAAGACTAAAAGATAAATCATATGCATATAGTTATTTTGGTTTCTGGTTTAAAGTTCACACAATTGTAACCAATATATAATCATGTTTTCATTTTCAGATTGGTTTATTTAGAGGCCTGAACAGATAGAAGTATTTATTATTCATAACAAAAAAGAAAATATTAGAGCAAAGTCTATTGGGGAGGTAAGGTTGAGTATTAATGTATAAACATGTAATAACTGCAGTCTTAAATCCACAGGTGAGAGTAATTGACCAAGAGATGCACGGGATCGGTGGGCAGAAGCTGGACATGCCCAGTTTGTGCTCTGCTGATCTCTGGAAGACCAGTGAGCGCTGGGACTTGATGGGAAAGGAACTGTTCCGTCTGAAAGACCGCCACGGAGCCGACTACTGCTTGGGTCCTACGCATGAGGAGGCAGTGACGACTCTGGTCGCTCACCAGACGACTCTCTCCTACAGACAGATCCCTCTGCTTCTCTATCAGGTAGCCTTTAATCCTCTTGCCACTAGTGTATTTATTATAATAAGCTGCCATTTTTGTAATCATGATTTATTATAAAAAACAACAGATCACACGCAAATTCCGAGATGAACCAAAGCCGAAATATGGTCTGCTTCGAGGGAGGGAGTTCTACATGAAGGACATGTACTCGTTTGATGCGAGTGAAGAAGCGGCTTACCAGACCTATGAATCTGTGTGCCAGGCATACACCGGGCTCTTTGCCCGGCTGGGTCTGCGGTGCATTCAGGTGCAGGCGGACACAGGCAACATCGGCGGTAAACTCTCCCATGAGTTCCAGCTGCCAGCAGACATAGGTGAGGATCGGCTTCTGGTCTGTGGGAACTGCTCCTTCTCTGCTAACGTAGAGACCATGTCATCAGACAGAACTGACTGCCCACAGTGCAAGACTGGCACACTGGTGGAGTCGAAGGGTATCGAGGTCGGCCACACCTTTTACCTGGGTAAAAAGTACTCTCATATATTCAATGCCACCTTCAGCAATGCACAGAACAAGTCTAGTATTGCAGAGATGGGCTGCTATGGTCTTGGGGTAACCCGTATTCTCGCCGCAGCCATTGAGGTTTTGTCAACAGAAGAGGGGATTCGCTGGCCCGGCCTTCTCGCTCCTTACCAGGTGTGTGTTTTACCCCCAAAGAAGGGCAGTAAGGTGGATGACGCAGCAGTTTTAGCTGAGGAATTGGTTCACACTTTGGGAGAGACCGGTCCTCATTTGAGAGGTGAAGTTGTTCTTGACGACCGTACACAGATGACCATTGGAAAGAGGCTGAAGGATGCCAACAGACTGGGCTACCCGTATGTTGTTGTAGTAGGACAGGGAGCGCTGGAGGAAACACCCAGGCTTGAGGTAATTTGTCAGGAGACGGGTGAGACAATGTTTCTCAGTAAAGATGGACTGTTAGATCTTTTGGGAAGAGTGAAAACTGTGTGAATAACAACTCTGAATGTGGAAATACATGTTTTATTTTATGTTTCTGTGTATGATGCAATTAGTGAGGTGGTGGGGGAGGAACAGAAAAGCCTTATATGTTTTTGTCTAAGAGGAGTTTATTTATAAAAACTTAAAATGTCCCTGCTGATTGACAGTGCTGATAAAATAACTGTCACAATAATAGCTTGATAATGAACATTTGGGATATTAAATTGCATTTGGTTCATGTTGTAATACACAAGAATGATTCAATTTCCTTTTTTGCAGTCTTTTATGTTTCCATGTAAATAAAAACATAAGAGGTGTGGAGAAATAATCACAATTTGCTGACGGGTTTTGCATCTGTAACATACAACTGACCTCTTAGTACAACTCAATGCTGGCATTTTCTAGTGGTGAAATAAGTACTCGGTTCTTTACATTAGCAAAATACCACAGTATATAGATATTGTAAATACTCCATTACAGAAAATAAAAAATACAGAAAAGTACTATTATCTTAAAATGTACTTACTGACTTTGCACCACTTTCTCATCATGCCCCAATATGAAATTACTACATTACATGTACAAGTCCTGCTTTCAAAACAGTGTGTAGAAAACGTACAACCAAGTTAAATTATCTCAAAATGCAGATTTGACAAGTTTAAGAGATATATTTTTATTATCAAAGTTATTTTGAACCAACTTCAAATTGTATTGGATGGTGTAGTCTATAATTATAATTTATTATGAATTATAATAATTCATAATAGGCTATTATATATAATTTTGTGTTTTGTAGCAAAAATACTACCTGAAAGTAATTAGTAAATTTAGCTGTTATGTTAATTGGGTGACGTGCAAATTATTTCCCTATACATTCCATCGCAAAGACCAACTACCTTTAATTTGTAGTTACATTTTCTACAGCACTTGAGTAAATGTATATAGTACTTTACCATCTCCGACGGTTTAATAATTGATTATTCATTTGTTGGTCAGGCGGTGGCGGACCTAATGTATCGGTTGGTACTGTGTTTCCGCACGGATCTTTATTCACGTAGTACCGCCCGAGCACATGTGTAAACAAGAAGTTGGGTAGCGTCTATAAACGTTAACGTTAACAAAGCCGATGTGCTACTGGTGGTAATCCAATGTCACAGTTTATATAAGATTTATAAACAACAAAATAGCGCTTCAGACATATTTTTGATCCAAAATGGCGTCATCGGAGGCGCAACATGACAGCGACGATGGCATGGATGAGCTCATGGACAAATTCAAGACTCATAATTATAAAAATGCCTTCAGTAAAGACAACTGGGAGGAGGTAACGTTAACATGTAGAAGCTATCGGTTTATAACATTAGAAGAAGAGCGATATCGCTACGTAAATGGGCTGTGTCATTGTGTTGTTGTAAGCCAGCAAGCTAACGTTAAACGCTAACTTCATAGAGGTAACGTTGCATTTCCGGTCCATCTATAGAGATTTCTCTGTTTTTGTCTCATTCAGGAGTTTGATAGAATACCTATGTTCATGAAAAAAGCCCCTGAAGAGATAGACCCACTAAAATACCCGGAACTAGCTTGTCTGCAGGCCATTGTACACGATGAAGATAGACCCCCAGAAGGTAGGTGGGTCCCTCAAGCTTCAGTCAAAACAGATTTTGTAGACTTGATTACATGTTAACGATTCAGCTCATATCCTCTTATTCGTTCCCAGAGCAAGCAGCAAGCCTGAAAGATGAGGGGAATGCGTTTTTCAAGGAGAAGAACTACGAGAAGGCCATACTGTCCTACACAGCAGGTCTGAAGAAGAAATGTGGAGACCAGGAGCTCAACACAGTCCTGCTCACCAACCGGGCTGCAGCACACTTTCACCTGGGCAAGGATCTCTTATTCACATGTCGTACAGATACATACAGGTGTGGGTTGTTGTGCATGAACCCAATAACATGGTTTACAAAAAATACGTTCAAGCTCTGTATTGTCATATGCACAACAATTACAGTTCCTCCAACAGTGCTCATAGAATATGTATTCAAAATAAGTCACGTAAGTGAAACTTAAGACATAGAATAGTGCAGCAGTTAAAATACGGGATTATAAAATAAAAGTGCACTGTTGTTTACAGGTGATGAGCAGCCAAGTGCTTATTTCACAGAATACTTTTACATGTAAAAACATCTGCATGTGTTTCATCCTCATTTTTTCTGGTTTATATCACTCAGGTAACATGCGCTCTGCGTTGAACGATGCTGGAGCTGCAAAGAAGATTAAACCAGACCACCTCAAAGCCTTGATCAGAGGTGTGTAATATTAGCCTGTCTACAGCTAGATTATCACCATGAATATGGTTAGAAGTTCTATGATAATGTAACAGCTTAACACTATATAGTAATCATAACAAAGCGAAACACTAAATAGAATAATGACCAAAACACTCCCGTGTGTCTTCCATGCGTTTCTGCAGGTGCTCAGAGTTGTATAGAGCTGCGTAACTTTGCAGAAGCTGTCCAGTGGTGTGACGAGGGGCTCAAGGTTCATCCTGCTGACAAGACGCTGCAGGAGCTGAGAGCAGCAGCAGATAAACACAAGGTATAATGCATTCAACATAAATGAGTAAAAGGGATTTTGTGGGGGAGGTTTTAAAGGAAGACTGGATTGCATTTGTGACATTTTGTCTGTATTGTTCTGAAAGTAATTCTAGTTCAACACAAACGTTTTCTTCGTGCCAGAGAGCAACAGAGAGAGATGCCAGGAAGGCCAAGATCAAAGATAAAAAGCTGCATGCTGAGAAAGAAGCTCTTCTGGCTGCTATAAAGGTAAGCATGCTGTTTAAAACTGAAAATAAACTCCCAACGTGCTCTTAGCTAAGCGTCAAACCTGTGGGAATAAAATTAATAATATTGTTCATAACATATTGTCAAGCAATCAAATCACTGATTCTATATTCAATAAAAGCCTTTTTTAAAAATGAGTATTAGACATATTTTTGTGTGATGTACGCAGGATCGAGGCATCAAGCTCCTCCATTCTGTGAAGCCTCGTCGGAGCGGTTCAGACAGCGAGGATGAGGATGAAGGCTCCCCAGCAGCGATGTCACAGCTGAACCTGGATTGCCTCAGCTCTCAGGAGGCCACGGGGGCTCAGGTGTTCCTGGACGAGCAGCGCTCTCTGCACTGGCCTGTTCTCTTCCTCTACCCTGAACACCAGCAGACTGATTTCATCTCGGCTTTCTCCGAGAATAACTGGTAAGCTCCTCTTGTCCTTTTTTGTCTAGTCCTTAATATATGTTGATGTGGTGTATTTCTGTGGGATTCTCCATATATCAACCTTTCTCCATCTCATTCGACTAAATTAAGTTCAACATTTTAAGTGGTTTTAGTTAGAAACACAGCTGCAATTTGTCTGGTTCAGTTTTATAGATCACCTGGCAGTTATGTTTGGAGAAGAACTTCCACCTTGGGACGTGGACAGAAAATACCACCCAAAAGATTTGCAGGTTTGTGTGTTTTAGCTAAATGTTATTGGTCATTTATGACGCATACAGTAGATCTGTGCTTCTGTTCTGCAGCCTTAAACTCATGAAATAGTATTTTTCTTACAAACTGAAGCAGGGCTACATTCACCGATGTTGTATGTTACATAGAGTTGGGCGATAATTCAATATAATCATGTATCCTCTGTCAATGGAATCTTATTGTGATGATGACATACATCGAGATATGTACTGTATATAGATGACAAACAATTAACTTGTCTAAATTGATAACAAGCACATACTAACGTACATTTTTCACGAGGTCTGATCAAACTCAATGAAATCAAAGTATGTCCTAATGGGATTACTCTGTGTTTGTGTGCATGCATGTAAACATAGTCAGTGTACAGCTTTTTTATTTGTGCTCTATAATGTCACTTAAAACTGTAATGTTCATTTTGCACGTAAGTTGTTAAATAAATGATCATTTGTCAAGTGTTTAATTCACACAGTTAGTTATTTAATAAATTAATATTGAATAGATGGAAGATTTTGGCCATATTGCTATATTGTTACAGTGATATTTTATAATACGTACTTAAGAATACCTGTCTTCTGATCAGTAATCCAGAGTACTACTGTCAAACAAGAGTTACATTTCATTACCAAAAAAATAGGGTGGTTATATCGACAGATGAAATGACAATAATCAATTGTTAATCCTGATTACATTTGATCCCTCTTCACTTTCTAGCTGTACTTTGAAGATGAGGAGAAGGAGACGCTCTACCAAGTAAACCCAGAGACGTCACTTTTAAAAGTGTTGCAGCATAAAAGGTACATCCATTGAGATTAAGTGTTTTTCAACTGTGATTTCATTTTGATTTAGACCACCAAGAATTTTCCATTTTGATTAACTGGCAGGTGTTTATGACTTTCTTGTAATTGATATTTCAACCTGTACCTCCCTTTTGTCTTGATAGGCCTAAAGTAGTTCAGTTTTGTGTTGGCTAATGTTCGTGGTTATATGCTCACATAACTTTGCATATAGTCATTGTAGTTATTATAATTATTCCTGAGCCTGAAATGGCTCATCAGTGTTTAATGACATTTGACTTTGTGCAACCAAATTTCAATTGGTGTTTCCTCCTTAAACAAAGGATCTCATGTGAGTCATTATTACACATGACTCACATGAGATCCTTTGCTCCTGTAATCCAGTACGGACGAATGTTCATCTTGGACGATATTATCTGTTGAGGAATGTATTTGTACCATAGATTCTTTATAGTAACTTCCTTGACATTAACTGTTCACACTCATTTTCTGACTCCCTTTCTTCTATGTTCTCTTAACAGGTGTTTTGTCAAGTCCGGCAGTCCCAGCTTCATCGTTCTGGTTCGGAGTTCGTCATTCTGGAAGCAGTTTTTAACAGGAAAGAAAGTACGAGGATTGTAAAAACATTGGCCTTCAAATCTTGAGACTTGAAGCTATTCAACTCCAGTGGACTAAGATTGCACTTGAAACAGACACAATGGAAGATATGCATGTCTCTTGTGGTCAAGAGTAGGACACATTGTTTGACATCAAATATCAGTAATAAATGATTATAAAACAAATGAAATCTCCAAAACTAATCCATGTGGATTCTTTGTTCTTCTGTCTGTAAAATGATAAACTGCAGAATGACAGCCAAAATCAATTAATTCAAGATTAATTAGATAAATGAAACACAAACAAACACAAGTATCAAACCATTGAACACAGAATATAAAGCCATCTGAAGAAAATCTTTGATTTTATTTTGATTTGTGATATTGGACAATACAATTATATTGAACTAAATTGAACAAGTAATGTAAATGCTTGTAAGTAAACATGAAAAAATGTTGCTACAAGTCTCAGTGCGAGTCAACAACAAAAGCAATATAATCTCAAATTCTGTTTTATTATCCACTAAGGAAATTAATTTGGACGTCATCAGAAAATGTTCTCATTCTTCAAAGAAGGTTATTAAGTCTAAGTGAGAAGTGAAAGCAAAGGACGTGAAGAAGTTTGACAATTTGCCAAGTTAGGTGTTCAATGCAGCTGTCGGTGTGCATGAACCAGCTTTTCTTCATTTACCAAGCTTCTCTGCTACAGTGCATTACAGACAACTCGGGGTGAGTGACAGTCACATCCTCTTGACTGCATCATATTTGACTGCATTGCTTTATAAAGACGGTTTGTAGCATCTAACGGCATGTCCCAGAACATCCACTCTACTGTCATACAGATAGTATCCTTGTATCATAATTCTAGGTGCGTACGACAAGTACTTTTAGTGATGGACAAATAAAACTTTGGGGCTTTCGTTCTATCTGTGAAAAAGATTTGAGGCGTTGGGGCTTCAAACACAGCAAAAACAGGGACACCTGGTGGTATGCAACACTTATAGCAGCCCTTCAAGACAGACCAAAGCACTACAATTAATGTAGATGATATTGTGCAATATGTTATGTATGTCATTGAGATACCAAAGGGACACAATTCAAAATTCACTGGTAAATCAATTTAGGATTCTGGTTTAACAAAACAAACAGCAGCATGATCTGAGCTGAATGATATGTCCTTGACATACTACTAGAAATACTAAAAATTTGGGTGGGACTCTCTGGCGCAACACTTAACTGGTTTGAATCCTACTTGAAGGACCGAGAATACTTTGTGTCTGTAGCTAATTACACACCAGAGCTGACTAAAATGACGTGGTGTTCCCCAAGGTTCAATACTGGGGCCTCTTCTGTTCAACATCTACATGCTGCCACTAGCTCAGATTATGGAAAACAACAAAGTGTGTTATCATAATTATGCAGACGACACACAAATCTACGTCACTATATCACCAGGAGACTGTAATTCCATACAAGGGCTGGGTAACTGCATTGAACAAATCAATGTGCCAGAATTTTCTTCAATTAAACAAAGATAAAACAGAAGTCATTGTTTTTGGTACCAAGGACGAATGATTGAAAGTCAGGGCTCAGCTTCAATCACTGATGTTAAAACCCACAAACCAAGCCAGAAATCTAGGTGTAGTTATGGATTCAGACCTCAACCTGAACAGCCATATCATGACAATTACAAAATCAGCCAACTATCACCTGAAGACTATATCAAGGATTAGAGGACTTATGTCTCAACAGGATTTGGAAAGACTTGTCCATGCATTTGTCTTCAGTAGACTGGACTACTGTAACGGTGTGTTTACAGGTCTCTGTAAAAAGTCAATCAGGAAGCTGCAGCTCGAGTCCTCACTAAGACCAGGAGGGTGGATCACATCACTCCAGTTCTGAGGTCTTTGCTCTGGCTTCCTGTCCAACAAATAATTGACTTTAAAATCCTGCTGTTGGTTTATAAAGCACTGAATGGTTTAGGGCCGAAATACATCTCTGATCTGCTGCTACCTTATGAACCATCCCGACCCCTTAGGTCGTCTGGGACCGGTCTACTTTCTGTTCCCAGAGTCAGAACTAAACATGGAGAAGCAGCGTTCAGTTTCTCTGCTCCACATATCTGGAACAAAGTCCCAGAAATCTGCAGGTCTGCTGAGACCCTCAGCTCCTTTAAATCAAGATTCAAGACTTTTCTGTTTGCTGCTGCCTTTAATTGAACCAGATTCAAGGATATTAATCAATTTCCTGCATTTCTGCATTTCACTACTGTATTTTATTTCTTACACTGCTTTTTAGTGTCTTAATGACTGTTTTTAATGTTTCAATGAATGTTCTTAATTGTTTTTAAATCTCCTTTTCTTTTGCCTTATGTTTTGATGCTTTTAATGGTTTTATGTGAATTACTTTGAATTACCTTGTTGTTGAAATGTGCTATACAAATAAACTTGCCTTGCCTTCAGAAGACACAACGGACCAATGAGAGGCCACAAAGCTCACTATGATATAGTGATCACTCCTGGATAGTTCACAAAAGCAGGCTGGGCTGGGTATACAGGAGCCATCATTACTGGAGCAGGCTGCATTTGTATTACGTTTTGATTCTGCACAGTGACGACGACGGGAGTTTCTGTGTGATGTTTTAACTCTTGATGCATCTGACACCAGGAGCACCAGGAGCAGAAACAGGAAACTGCAATGTCCTTACAGATAGAACCCTGCAGATAACCAAGAAAAAATATATTTGTAAGTTGTAAATCAACGTTGCTTCACTTCTATTAAACTTGTTGTGTGAAATCCCATGCACATCAACTTTACATGCATCATACCTTGATACCATATCTGTTTCGCATGCCAGCCCTTAGAGAGAGGACTGCAGGAGGCACAAACAGAGGTATGCCACAGGCTGCTAATATGGCCGGGCTGAATATGTCACATAATGGGAGACAACGATTCTCTCCAAATCTTCCTGAAACCGTGCAGGCAAGGCATGGGCAGCACCAGAAACCATAGCAACCTAAAAAGCACATAAGATACACCAACTAAGTGGTAGAAACTCTAAAGTGACTTGCTAAAGAAGCGCCAACACATGAGACATCAGGCCTTCAATCCAAATTTGTCAAAGTTGGGGTATTGAGTCTTACAAGTGTTTGCGTCCTCAAAGCAATCAAAGAGCCCACTTTTCCAGTGTACCAAGGGTTGTGCTGCCATTTGTTGTTGGAAAACTTTAGCGACAGGCAGTAAACAATGAACCTATTAATGCACAGAAATAAGAGGTCAGCAAAAAACTTAACCCCAAAAATTACAAATCGCTGACACCTTATATTGTATATCTTAATTGTAATTGGAGCACATATCTGAAAATGTCATTCTTGCAACACTTTTATATTCTTGGATGATCTGGTTTAATTTTTTATGACATTCTACACTATGACGTTTTATGACATTTTGTTGGCATACGATAATACTACTACTACTATACTATGGCTTTTTTATGACATTTAATCTATTCATGAATTCTATGCTATATGTTAAGTATGGTAATTTTAATGGCACACTATTCTCTCACCTTTTATGACATTTGTTATGGCATACTATACTTAGACCTTTAAATGGCATCCTGTGACGTTTTAAGATATTTTGTATGGCATACTAGAATATTATACTTTTTAAATTCCTTTTCATGGTGTACTGTACTATTCATTTTATTAATGGCTTATTATACTAGAACTTTCTAAAGTCCGTTTTATGCTAGTAATGTCATAGCATATGACATTACTTTTTCATGACAACATTTTTGTGACATTCCTTATAGCATATTTCACTATATAATGAAAAATATCATAGTATTGTATGTTGAAAAAGTAATTGATAAAGTCCTATTACAGCATGTAAAAGAATTTCAAAAATACGTCGAAAATAAGTCATAGTACAGTATGACGAAAAAGTCCTTATATATGTCGAAAAATGTCATGAAAAACATAGTATAGTGTGTCAAAAAAGTTTTAAAGTGTCATTACAGTATGACAAAAAATTCATGACAGTATTTAAAAAATATACATAAATATATAAATAAATATGTATGTATATAAAGATATTTGAAAAGTATTTATTATTATATTTTATATTTACCTATTAGTGACCCCTGCTATAGTATCTCAAGATCTAATGGAAAAAGTCGCAAGTACTGCGAAAAACATCAAGCAAAAAGTCATAGTATAGTATGTCTAAAAATGTCATGAAAAATGTAATTGTATACTGTTTCGATGAATATCTTGAAAATAGTCATAGTAATGGTAAAGGATGTCAAAAAATGTCATGAAAAAGAATCATAGTATTGTACATTGAAAATTGTTTTAAAAAATGTATTTGAATACTGTTTCGATAAATGTCATGAAAAAAGTTGTAGTTTAATATGCCGTAAAATGTTATGGTAAAGTATGTTGAAAACTTTTGTGAAAAAGACAGTCACTCCAGTGTGTCCAAAAAAAGTCATACAAAAGTAATGTCAAGAAAAATGTCATTGTATACTGTTTAGAAAAATGTCATGAAAAAGTCGTAGTTTAATATGTCGTAAAATTCCTAGTCTACTATGTTGAAAAACAATAATAAAAAATGTATGGTATTGTACACTGAAAAATATTAAGAAAAATGTTCTGTTTCGATAAATGTCATGAAAAATGTCATAGTTTAATATGTCGTAAAATGTCATGGTAAAATATGTCGAAAAATATCATGGAAAAAGTCTAGTATGTCAAAAAAGTAATTGTATGTTCAAAAGAGTTTTTTGTTGAAAAATGTCATTGTAAACTGTTTAGATCGATGTCATAAAACGTTTTTTTATTTTAATGTCTTAAAATTTCAAAGTAAAGCATGCCGGAAAATGTAAAATGTAAAAAGTCATATCAAAATTAAAAAAGTCATAGCATTGTATGTTAAACAAAAATTAAGAAAAATGTCATGATATACTCTTTTGAAAAATGTTATAGTATTCTGTGTTGAAAAATGTAATGAAAAGGTCATAGTATACTGTGTCGATAAATGTCGTGAAAAAGTCAGTTTAATATGTCATGAAATGTCATTAAAAGGTTATGGTTTAGTCTGTCAAAAAAAGTCATAGTATAATATGTCAAAAAATGTCACAAAAAGTCATAGCATCGTGTGACATAACACTGTCATAGTCATTTTATGTCATTAAAAAGTGATTGTATTGTAACTCGAAAAATGTCACAATATAGTATGTGGGAAAATGACATGAAACATGTTCTAGTACAGTATGTCAACAAAATGTAATGAGAAAAGTCATAGTAGAATATGAAAAAAATATCATAGTATTGTATGTCGAATTATTTCTTGAAAATGTAATAGTGTAGTATGTTGAAAAAAGCCATCGAAAAAACACTGTCACGATGAGGCTTTGCCTTCTGTGTCTGTGTGTGTCTCTGTGTGTGTGTGCTTTGGGCGTGGCTCCGCCCTGGTCTCCTCCCAGCTCCCTCCTGATTACATTCATTCAACTCACCTGCCCAGTCAATCCAGCTGCCTTTAATCTACTCATCACCCAACAGTATATTTACCCTGGTTCCACATCATTGTTGTTTCAACCTCCTCGGTATCCTGTTAGCTCTTGGCTGCGCTGTGTAATTGTATTCTGAGTTCTGTTTCCCCTGTTCTCACCTTCCTGAGTCTACAGTTTGGATCACCCTCCCGGTTCCTCAGTCTGTCTGCCCTGCCTTGTCCTGCCTGGTTCTCACCCTTGCCCTCTCGTCCTTTGGATTTCCCTGCTGTTCCCTGACAAGTTTCCATTTGTGTCCATCTTGCATTAAACTCTTTGTTTTCGCTCTGTGTTCCTTGGTCATGTCTGCCTTTGGGTCCGCCACCACACCCCGGGACAAACACAGTATTCTGAAATGTCATCACAGAGAATGTCGAGATATATCATAGCATAGTATGTCGAAAGCTGTCATGAAGAAAGTCATCATATAGTCTCTTGAAAAACCATTATAGTATGTTTAGAAATTTCATGAAGAAAGTCATTGTTGAACAATGTTATAAAGAGTCTTAGTACGGTGTGTTGTGAAAAATATACAAATTCATAGTTTGTCATCAAAAATCATATGTCGCAAAGTGTCATGAAAATATTAATAGCATAGTATTTTTTCTTTAATTGTGTCATTGAAGAATACATCAGAATAAAAAAAAACAATTGTCTAATTGTTTTGCGGAATGTTTTTCAGTGACAATACTACTTTATCTAATATGTCTTTCAAAACCAATGTTTTCTGTTTAAGTTCAGGACTAGTATTAATGACAAATTCTATTTTCAATGGCAAAGTTTACTGTCACTGTCCTAGCTACATAAAATAAAGATAAATTAGATTAAGTAATTTGGTTCTTGCACAATACAAACAGACACTAAGTCACTAAATTAGTTCTTTTTTATTTTCGAAATTTTAGTGACTTAAGAATGAATGTAAAAGTCATAAGAATTATTATACAAACTAAATAATGCAATGCTCCAAATTTAAAGATATGGTTTTCCACAGCTAAACATTAACAATGCTGTGAAACCTGAATCTATGAAGATAATGAAACTACATGCTGAGAAGAGTATGCCCATCATATTTGAATAACTACATTCACTAACAATGTTTTTTCATCAATCACTTGATCACCATTATATTCCCATACAAGTATCTTCTATAATTCAACAGTATATCACACTATCATGTCACACATGTATGCTCCAGTATGACATTTAGAATAACTTAGGATGAAGTTGTTTTGATAAATCAATAATTTTCTTATGCAGACACCACACTTATCTTCATCTATTAAAGTTACCTTTACAATATGTCGTTAAGCTTTCATTTAACCGCTAGGATACAGATGTAACATGTTTTACCTGATGGAGCTAGACACCTTGTTGGCGACTCTGAAGCTGTGAATGACTGAAATAATGTCATGGGTTAGGAGTGTCATCTTATGCGTGTTTGTACACTAACAAAGCTGCAAAACCTGAATCTATGAACAAATGAAAACAAAACCACATGCTAAGAACAGGATGTCCATCTTATTTTGATTACCATCTATTACACCTGTTAAGTTGTTCCAAGAGGAAACAAAAAGAGGTTATATTGTGGAAATGTCCCAAAAAGGATTTGTTAGTTTTTTACTACAGGACAGTTAATATAATGTCATTTGTTATTCTACTGGTCAGTTAAATAAGATATATTGATGAAGCATAAGTGACAGAGGAAAAAGGTGTTTTGTTTTTAAATTTCATAGGTGCCAACCAGAATTATCTTTACTGTCATTATTTCTTAACGGAAAGCATTTAAGAAGTCTTGTACTTTTAAAAAAATATTTTTTGGCCATTTTGACTTTATTAGACTGACAGGTTACATAGACTGGAAAGGGTGGAGAGAGATGAGACTGGAAAGGGTGGAGAGAGATGGAATGATTCAAAACTCGGCCTTGGTGTATGGGGGTCTGCTCTGTCAGGAGAGCTACCTCGGCGCCCCAGAAGACTTGTACTTTGACAAACATGTGACTGTCAAAAAGTAGCCTACAGATTAAAGCAGCACAATAAAGTTATTTAACTTTTGTAATAAATGATTATAAAACAAATGAAATCTCCAAAACTAATCCATGTGGATTCTTTGTGCTTCTGTCTGTAAAATGATGAACTGCAGAATGACAGCCAAAATCAATTAATTCAAGATTAGTTAGATAAACGAAACACAAACAAACACAAGTATCAAACAATTGATCAGAACACAGATTATAAAGCCATCTGAAGAATTCTTTTTATTTTATTTTGATTTATGATATTGGACAATACAATTACATTGAACTAAATTGAACAAGTAATGTAAATGCTTGTAAGTAAACATGAAAACATTTTGCTACAAGTCTCAATGCGAGTCAACAACAAAAGCAATATAATCTCAAATTCTATTTTATTATCTACTAAGCAAATTAATTTAGACTACAATTAATGTAGATGATATTGTGCAATATGTTATGTATGTCATTGAGATACCAAAGGGACACAATTCAAAATTATCTTTAATCTTCACTGGGAAATCAATTTAGGATTTTGGTTGAACAAAACAAACTGCAGCATGATCTGAGCTGAATGATGTGTCCTTCACCAGACACAACGGACCAATGAGAGGCCACAAAGCTCACTATTACATAGTGATCACTCCTGGATAGTTCACAAAAGTAGGCGGGGCTGGGTATACAGGAGCCATCATTACTGGAGCAGGCTGCATTTGGATTATGTTTTGATTCTGCACAATCAAGACGGAGGGAGTTTTTTGGCGATGTTTTAACTCTCGATGCATCTGACACCAGGAGCACCACTCACAGAAACAGGAAACGGCAATGTCGTCACAGATAGAACCCTGCAGAGAACCAAGAAAAAAACATGTAAAGTTGTAAATCAACATTGCTTCACTTCTATTAAACTTGTTGTGTGAAATCCCATGCACATCAACTTTACATGCATCATACCTTGATACCATATCTGTTTCGCATACCAGCCCTTAGAGCCACGGCTGCAGGAGGCACAAACAGAGGTATGCCACAGGCTGCTAATATGGCCGGGCTGAATATGTCACATAATGGGAGACAACTATTCTCTCCAAATCTTCCTGAAACCGTGCAGGCAAGGCATGGGCAGCACCAGAAACCATAGCAACCTAAAAAAACACAAGATGCACCAAGTTGTAACTCTAAAGTGACTTGCTAAAGAAGCGCCAACACATGAGACATCAGGCCTTCAATCCAAACAATACGAATTTGTCAAAGTTGGGGTATTGAGTCTTACAAGTGTTTGCGTCCTCAAAGCAATCAAAGAGCCCACTTTTCCAGGGTACCAAGGGTTGTGCTGCCATTTGTGGTTGGAAAACTTTAGCGACAGGCAGTAAACAATGAACCTGTTAATGCACAGAAATAAGAGGTCAGCAAAAAACTTAACCCCAAAAATTACAAATCGCTGACACCTTATATTGTATATCTTAATTGTAATTGGAGCACATATCTGAAAATGTCATTCTTGCACCACTTTTATATTCTTGGATGATCTGGTTTAATTTTTTATGACATTCTACACTATGACGTTTTATGACATTTTAATGGCATACGATAATACTACTACTACTATACTATGGCTTTTTTATGACATTTAATCTATCCATGAATTCTATGCTATAAGTTAAGTATGGTCATTTTAATGGCACTATTCTTTCACTTTTTAAGACATTTGTTATGGCATACTATACTTAGACCTTTAAATGGCATCCTATACTGTGATGTTTTTAGACATTATATATGGCATACTAGAATATTATACTTTTTAAAATACCTTTTCCTGGTGTACTATTGTGAATTTTTTTAATGCCTTACTATACTATGACTTTCTAAAGCCAGTTTCATAGCCTATTATAACATTACTTTTTCATGACATTTTGTTGACATAATACACTATGACTTTTTATGGCAAAAAAAGTCATATTATTTCAAAAAAGTCATACTATAGTATGCCGCAAAAAGTCACACGATACAGTAGATTGTCAAAAAGAGTCATGGAAATGTCATAGTATAGTATGTAAAAATAGTGAGACAAAAGTCTTCATGTTTACTTCTCCTGATCTTTACCTCCGTATTGGTTTCTCCAACAAACAAGGTCCATAGGGGCATCTCATTAAATAAACATGTTCTATTATAATATATATATATAAACTTTATCTTAACTGTTAGGATAACGATGTACATGTCTTATTAGCAAACTTTAAAGTTCTTACCTGATGGAACTGGACACCTTATTCGGAGAATCTGAAGCTGTGAATGACTGGAAGGACAATGCTGTGTAACCTGAATCTGAATCTAAAACGAAACTACATGTTGAGAAGAGTATGCCCATCATATTTGAATAACTACATTCACTAACAATGTTTTTTCATCAATCACTTGATCACCATTATATTCCCATACAAGTATCTTCTATAATCCAACAGTATATCACACTATGATGTCACACATGTATGCTCCAGTATGACATTTAGAATTACTTAGGATGCAGTTGTTTTGAGAGATCAATCATTTTCTTATGCAGACACCACACTTCTCTTCATCTAGTAAAGTTGCTTTTACAGTATGTCATTAAGCTTTCATTTAACCGCTAGCTGTAAACAGATGTAACATGTTTTACCTGATGGAGCTAGACACCTTGTTGGAGACTCTGAAGCTGTGAATGACTGAAATAATATGTCATGGGTTAGGAGTGGCATCTTGTGCGTGTTTGTACACTAGCAAAGCTGCAAAACCTGAATCTATGAACAAATGAAAACCAAACCACATTCTAACAACAGGCTGGCCATTTTTTTTTGATTACCATCTATTACACCTGTTAAGTTGTTCCATTTTTTGATTACCATCTATTACACCTGTTAAGTTGTTCCATTTTTTGATTACCATCTATTACACCTATTAAGTTGTTCCATTTAAACAAAGAAACAGAGGCTATGTTGTGGAGATGTCCCAAAACGGTTTTGTTTGTTTGACAACAGGACAGTTAATATCATTTAATTTGTTATTCTACTGTTCCTCCACTGCTCAGTTAAAGAAGAGAAATTAACAAAGCAGAATCATTTTTATTATATTGATTTTTTTAATCTGAAGCATCATTGAAGTCTTGTACTTTAGAGTAGATATATAACTGACACAAATCAGAAGATGCGAGCTGCACAATCAGGTTATTCATGTTTTTGTTACAATACACAGGTCATCCAAAGTTTCATTTCTTAAAGCTGCTATTCGGCTCTTTCTACTGATAGCATCAGTGAAGACACGGTACACTGCAGGTACGCACAAAGCTATGTATGTTGTTTTGATTTATATGCTGGTGCTGCAAGTTGTTTTCATAACATATTTATACTTTGTTTTGTCAAGGTTTATTCTATGAATCCTTCCTTTTGTACATGCATGTTCATTGTATTCATTGTCAATTTGTTACTAATAGTAGTCAATACTTATTACTAAGATTTTGGTCAAAAATCCGAATTTATAGGAAACGATGATGAACCGTCAGGTCAGAGGTGGCTGAAGGTTGTTTTCTAGGATTCAACTATTGATGACAAGAACCAAACCGAAGACATCCACAGCTGAAGCAAGGGAGGTTTTGATCCGGTTTCTGACATTTGATGCACAAAACATTTCTGCTGCCAAGCCACAGTAACAACACAGCCTCTACATGAATATCTTAGGAAGTCTCGTTACTCGTCACTGATGAAAGATTAACGCTTGTGTTTGGCAAAGTACTGTGTTACTGACTCATTTATCAAAAAATATAGAGTATTTAAATGTTTTTCTACATGTTTCATTTGATTGTGATTTCACTGACGTCAACACACATTCAACAACCAGTTTTTCTCAGGGGAGGAGCGCAAGTGCAGCAGAGGTTACACAAAACACATGAACAAAATGGCCGGTTAGACACTCAGTAAGACACCTACTTCACTGAGATTGTCTCATTTTTATACAAACAGAAAAATATACCATCGGAATAACTCCCATAATAACATGAAGATTCCACAAAGTGTATGTGTTTTTCAAAATTAAATAATTTATATAGGAATGAATCCTTATATTTATGTGATTATTGCTGCAGATAAAATTATTGCTTCCAATTAAAATTCCCACATAGTGACACACATTTTCTTGGGTTTTAAAATCCTTCAGAAAGCCGTTCGGGTACACAACATGACACTATGCTATATGTTTAAATCATACAGAATGTATTCACGCCTAAACTTGCAGAGGTAGCCAACATGGTGCCCGCGGGCACCTGGTCGCCCGCAGGGACCATGCGAGTCGCCCGCAAGGCATGTTCTAAAAATAGCACTAGGTCCTCATGGAGCTCCGTCTAAAAATTGTGGTTTCTGTTCTTTTTGAATCAAAAACGCTTGCATTCATGTAGATTTTAAAAGGAAGAGGCCGCCGCACCGCACTAGGTTTTCAGGTTCCGATTGGCGGGCGCTTCCCGTTGGCACCGGACGCACCGCCCCCGCCGCGATCGCACACTGTCGTCAGGTCCGTCAGTCCTCGGAACAGGCCGCGGGGCAACAACTCGTGGGTCGCGGGGGTAGAGGCGAGGCAACGCAGTACGATCGAAAAGGCCCAGACTAGAGGTTTGAACGCAGGCGACCAAAGACGCTCGCGTGCCTCGGAGGGTTGGATCCCCTCGGCTATAGACGAGACTTTTTACGAGTTTCTTCGTGGAGAAAAAGGTACCCAAAGAAAAAGCTGGTGACTACAGACTACAGGCCGGCATGCAGGCTTCATTGCGCAATGCAAAGTTGACCCAGATTTCCCAAAATGTGGTGATTAGTACTAATGTAATAGGATTCATTTAAACATGTAAAAGAGTTTTTTTAATTCTACATTACAGATCATTTGTATAAACATCGGACAGAGTTCATGATTTGTTCAAAAATGTTACGAAGGTAGTGGTTCAAACGAGTCGTGATGTGAAGATATGACATAGTTAATATTTTCCAAATTTTTTTTAGAAATTATCATTTTTACAAAAATACAACAGGTGCGATTTTGAACAAAATACACAATCATTGTTAATAATTATTGTGAGGAATAATTAACATTGACATGTGATCAGTCTCTTCACATATATTATTATTGTTAAAAAGTGATCTGTGCAACTTTGTTATTCATGAAGTTTGTATCAAACAAGTAGCCCTTCGTACTGCTCAGTACCCTTGAAGTAGCTCTCCGTTTCAAAAAGGTTGGTGACCCCTGACCTAAAGCAACAACAGACATGTTAGTGTTTTGGTAATGTGGTAACAGATGCAGACCTCTGCTCTCAAACTCTTTCACGTTTAAAAGCTTATTCCTGATCCTTCATCTTGAGACCTTTACAACAGTAGTTCACTTTTATTAAGTAAGATAAGCCCTTGGTCTTTAAAAAGAGTGATTAACTTATCAAATCTACCAACTTACACCATAGAATCCCATGATTATCAATATTGTAGCATTATGTCTACAATGTAGACATTTACCCAGCAAGCTCAGATTCCACGGAGACACAATTCAAAATGATTACAATTGTGTATATCCCTGTCTCCCACACCCAAGCAAAAATAATCAGCTTTTACAATGAACGTCCACAGCATCATCACACCATAGATAATAGATCTGAGCTAAATCAAAGCCACAAGGTTCAGTATGAATTAACCATAACAACTCCTGGTTGGCTCAGAAAACCCGCAGAATTTAGTTTACAACCATCATTGGAGCAGGCTGCATGTTGACGATGACGGTCTTGTTTTGCTTGCGATATTTCAACTCTCGGTGCATCTGACAATAGGAGCACCACTCACAGAAACAGGAACTCGCTATGTCCCTACAGAGAGAGCCCTGCGGAGATCAAACATATGGATTATGATATTTTTATTGTATTCCTCAGTATTTCATATTAATCGTTAAGTTCAATGGTCCACAGAGAAAATGACAAACATGTGAATGTCTGACAAAGTACATTCTTTGTTGCCCTAATTCAACCCTAATTCAAGTGTCTAAAGCTCTAAATTAAAATGTATTTTTGTAAGATTGCTTAATTTATGTAGCTTTATGTGAGGCTTTAATTCAAACATCATCAGTTTTATATGTTTTGTACCTTGATACCATATTTGTGTCGAATGCCAACCCGTAGAGCCAAGGCTACAGGAGGCACACACAGAGGTATGCCAAAGGCTGCCGTTATGGCCGGGCTGCACATGTCACATAACGGGAGACAACCGCTCTCTCCAAAGTTTCCTGAGACCGTGCAGGCAAGGCAAGGGCAGCAAAAGAAACCATAACAACCTAAAAAAAATACATACATGTTAAAGGCTTTATATGATTGAAGGACACATGGATGTTTTTTACAAGTTATCCACAAATATATGACAGAATTGTGAATAAATATTATTGAAAGTTGTGATGTTGATTCTTACAAGAACATTTGTCCTCACAACAGTCAAAGAGGCCCGTGTTCCAATCTGTCAAGGGATATGCCATTGCCTCTTGAACTTTACCTTAGCTGGAGAACAATTAAACCTGCGAACACACAGAAATCAAGAAATCCTAGGTAAAGTCATTTTGAGTTACACTGAACAGAAACGTAATTAATTACAACACATATTTCATACTGAAGAGTTGATAATCTTATTAGACTTCCTATAACTTCATGTACAATGTAAAGAGAATTAGTTTGAAAAACAGTTGTTTAAAATGAATTGCTACTTTTCTGTTTATGTATTAATCAGAGTGACTTTATGAGAGTGCCTCCGCAAATCTTTTGTTCCCTGTGCAAACGAGCTTTCTTTCACCAGTAAGAAATGTGCATAAATATCAGAACCAAAGCAGTTCAATCAATGCATTATTAGAATATGTTAATTGTTGCTGATAGTATTGCATATGGGGAACATAATCTATATCCCTCCGGGTTCTCCGGCTTCCTCCCACAGTCCAAAGACATGCAGCTTAGGTTATTTGGAGACTCAAAATTGCCCGTAGGTGTGAATGTGAGTGTGAATGTTTGTCTGTCTCTATATGTGCCCTGCGATGAACTGGCGACCTGTCCAGGGTGTACCCTGCCTTCGCCCAATGTCAGCTGGGATCGGCTCCAGCGCCCGCGACCCTGAACAGGATAAGCGGTTTGGATAATGGATGGATGGATGGAATCTATATCCATAGTCAATCACAATGTAAACAATGGCAACAGAAGAAGCGTACTACAGTTGCTTCAGCTCGGCTGGTATGCACAATGCTCCCGTGTGAACCTTTCTCTCAGAGCACAGCGGCTGTACACCAATCATTGCCAGAAATAACCAAATGCCTGTTTTTGTGAAAGGATGAGTATGCTTTGTCAAAAAGTGTAGCCATGTCAGACAACAAAATGAAAACCAACTACTCCCACTTTTCTCTTCTTGTGAGCATTCAACATGTAAGATTAAGTTTACATTTTTGGTTTAAAATAAAGATATTTCTCAAGCAGCAAACTTAAAAATCTTACCTGATAAGGCTAAGAGTCTTGTTGTCACCACGGAAATCTGTGAAAGAATACACTCTGTATGAGGAGTGGCACCTGCGTATGAGCAGTGGAACTCCAACAATGCTGCTTAACCTGAACCTTTCGCCCAAATAGTCTCAATAAAAACCACAGTGCACATTAAGACTAGTGTGTTTATTGCTATTCATGTTATTACAGGTCACTTGTAACAGGTGTGGCAAACCAGTCAGACATTAGCTTCTGCAATTCCTTGGTTGTAACTGTTGGGAAAAATCGAATGACTAAATGTTTCGTTGGCACAGGCCTGTGTTCTCATACTGAGTGTTAGTGTGAACTTCCTCTGACACTAAGTGTCTCAGCTGGTTTGTAGATTAGGTGTCACAGAGGACTACTTGGTGAGCATTTCATCTGTTTGTCCTAAATAAGAGATAATAAACCTGTAGAAAACGTCAATACTTACGCAGAGCCTGATTACGATAAAGTGTCTTTTGTACTAGAACGAATTGTTAACAAGTGATGTTCCAGATACTCTATGCAGACTGTGTGAAACGCAATTCGTGTGTTATTCTTTGTGACAAGAACTTATCGTAAATTACCCTGTGCCACCACACTGCCTGTTGTTATTCAAGTATATATAGCAGAGACTCAGAGACAGACCTCTGAGCAGCCTTGATGCATATTCTGTATGTGAGTCAACTCTGTCTCCTTCTTGCAAGACTAAATGTCCTGTTTAATGATCTTTACATCGGCCTCGAGTGAATTTTTCTAACAACAATACATCCCTTTACAAGGGGACTTTTTTTTTTTTTAAACAGTAGTTGAACCAAACATCCGCAGCAGTTTCTGTTCCGCCCGTATCATAAGCAATGTAGACCACTAACTTGCTGACAATACAGTCATGTACAATGTTGGTTCTTCCACAAGAAAATCTCTGCACTAATCACCTAACATCATTTTAAGATGGTTTGAGGTGAATTGGCCGAAATGGGACTTTGTTACAATGAGTTTACTTTCATCTTGCGGCTATCTTTCTTTACTATAAATATGTGAGTCTATAGCAAATAAATAGAGAGCCCAGGTAACTCATCATTAAAGAGTCATAAAGCATCATTAAGCTTGAAGCCTTGTTGTTACCTCTGCAGTTGTGGCTGAGATCTGGCGACTGCGAGTGCCAAAACATATCCATACTCATACCATTTAGTGAGCCCTAGTGCCCAGTATTTAATAGTTTCAGTATATGATCTAATTCGTCACTTGTTTGTAGATCAAGACCATATATTACATAATGAAATGTTCAAAAACTTGTCTTTTATTCATAGTCACAAACAACCTTTCATTAACCAGGCAACATCTTAATGGATTACACCTCCATCTGCTGGTCATTAGTGATAGAGCATTGAAATATCCCACTCAATAAGAGATAGTGTGACGTGATTCACATATTACTAAGCAGCATTAGGACTACTTGTGTTGGAAACAACTCATTTGTCATTAATACAGTCACTGTGGAAGGGAAAACAGGGCATTTTGTAAGAAAACTCAAAGGTTTTAACATATTTTCCAATGTAAAGCAAGCTTAAAAGGAATACCCCCAGTGTTTTAACACTGTAACTGTTGGTTACTCTGCCGATCCAACCGTTCCGAAACTTAATAATAGAAGAATCAGCCTAAAGACATACACACTTATAGTAAAGACAGTTTAATTACAGTGCACCGCTGCTGTTCAGCCGTATCTGTGAAATGCTGTTAAGAAGTTTATTAATTACTGCATGTCTAATCTGGTCAGGTCATGTGCCTGAAATTGTATTAAAGTCACATATTTGCTTCATGCAAAAGAGAAAGACCTATCCATTGGTCTCTTCTTAACCAGTTGTTTAGGCATCACTGTTTCCAGTAGCCTCCTCACTAGGTCCAGTCTGCCTGTCCTGATCAGAGCCCTGGATAACTCTGTGACCTCTGCTGTGCGAGTCCTGTAAAGGCACCTCAGCACGGACTTCACAATGTCCTCAGGGTACCTGTCCTCTGCCTTTTGCACCCACAGCTCCAGTTGGGTGATTGCGAGGCTTGGGTCAGGGCCTCCCTGCATGAACAAAGTCAAGAGGGCCTGTAGGAGGCAGCGCAGTGCTGTGGTGTCTGTGCTCCTTGGTCTCTCCAACTCCACTGCCCGTTTGAAGCAGTCTGCAGCGTTCTGCTCCTCACCCTTCAGCAGGAGGCAGCGTCCTCTAAGCAGGTGGAGGTCCGGCAGGCTGTCACCCAGCTCAAACTGTAGGGCATGGGACAGACTCACCAATGCACTGTTCACTGTCCCCTCATCCACCAAAAGACTCTCCTGGAGTGCATCTATGCCCATGTAGTAGTACACCTAAAGGGAAAGACTGAATCTGAATATCCTGTTGCTGTAAAAAAAAAGCCATTTACATTACTCATTAGTAGTTTGTGTCTTTACCTGTGCCATCTCCAGGTGAGTCCGCAGACATTGGCGTACAGTCAGCACCTTGTCCAAGTCTTTTCTGGCCTCAGTTAGTTTCTGTCGGTCTGGAATTTCACCTTGTCCATGTTTTACCTTCTCCAAATCCCTGACATAGAGCATCATATTGATCTAAAAGGAAAATCATTTATAAATAGTTGTACTATGCATCTTTTTATTAACATCATATTTTATTAAATGTATTTAAATCATCACATTATGTAGGCGTTTGGAGTATAAAAGTTCACTTTTATCACATAAACTTGATATACACAGTGTACAAATAACTATTTACGTATGGTTCACACCAGCTCTGCTATTTGATCCATTTGTAGGTATATCTGAATTTTGTCAATTTTTCAGCCAGTTTAAATTAATGCGAGATTTCACATAGTAATTGTCTGAGTTTTGCCACCTTGGTTTTTGCATTGGCTTGATCGGCTGCAGTACCTTGGCACGGGTGCAGTAGGCCTGCCAGTTGAGCTCTGGGTCTGGGAGCATGTTTAGGGCCATGTTGCACATCCCTGTTGCCATCTCATGTTTGCCCAACAGAAAGAAGACCTTTGCCAAAAGGTTCAGGGTGAGTGCATCATCACTGGCCAAGTTTATGGCCTGAGGAACAGACAAGTATATTGTATGTTAAATATAAATAGTTAAAGGTGCCCAGTTATTGCTGCATGCTCAAGGACTTCTTGTTGTTGTGGTGACTCACACTTTCTCAAATCAATGCCTGTTTTATACTGTCATTGATTGCCTCCTGATTCCTCACTCACTATTCTTAAACACAGCTGAGTGCATCGCCGACCCCCAGCCGCTACTCTGGGCCCAGAGACACAGGGCGGAAAACAGGTTGCGCACTTTTATTGTTTTTGATGGTGTATTTGGCTAACAGCTAACAGAACTACCAGTACACACACTGCTGAGTAATGTTACTTTGCTGCCACTCAGCAGGCACAAGCAAACAGCTTGGTGAATTGAATTTTGTTTTTGGCAAGATTGTAGGAAATGTCTTTTACAACAACTTTGCGCCAAATGCATCGGCATCTGCAAAAGAATTGATGACACGATATTATGTGCATAACATATACCTAACTTCTACAATGTGTAAACCCAAAACAGCAACAAGCAAGACCCCACATCTCTGTTCTCCATTTACCTGCTCAACAAAACTTTCCACTGCACTCCATAAGAGCAGTTAATCATATGGATATGATTTGGATCGTGACATTAAAAGGTAAGATAATAATGTTAAATGGAACATGATGCTGTGTCGTACAGACACACACACTTTTAAAAAGGAGCCACTGTTATAGAAGAGTGAACCGGCACTTCCGTGTTCTGCATGTCCTTCACTGGCACACGTCTTTTACAACGCTTGCAGACGGGTTGTTTAATATCCTCGGGCTCACGTTTGGCATCTAGGTAAAAACCCATAAAATCCCTCAATATGAGATGGTACGTTACTCTTTGACACGAAGACGTCCATGCCGGCATGTCACTGGCGTGCTTTGATCAAGTAACCATGATTGCACGATATGAAAATAGAAACAAGCTCCCAACTCGAATAGTGACTACAAATCAGAAGAAGAAATTAATTAACATTAGTAGGAATAATAGAACCAGATTTACAAAGGTATAGGCAAGCCAGTTGTCAATAGGAAGAAGTTATCACCTGTGGAAGAACAGCTAACAGCTAGTATCATGGCTAGCTTGGTTGGTAGGGATTGCAGAGATTGCAGCGAAAGGCATTTGTTGATATTTAGTCGCAGATCTGACAAAATGGTCAACCTTTTGTCAGAATGTGGATGTTAGTTAAACTGCAATGTAACTGTGTCAGCAGTGTTTGCTACTAGCAACCTAATTAAGAATGAACTGCCGGTAGCAGAACACTGACATTATCCGATTTTACAACTTCTTCCTCACCTTTTTCTTGCCTAATATTTGGTAAAAGATCTTAATGTGTGGGTTGACTTACAGTTCCGTAGCAGGATAGAGGATCAGTAGCCGAGTAGCCACAGTCATGTATAGACATGGGCACGGTGGTGAACTCTTCCTTCCTCTCCAACATGATACCGATGTAACACCAGGTAAGAGCTGAGGGGAGAGATCAGAATCAAGGATTTTACTCCAGTTAAAGCATTTGTTGTTTGTCTCCCTCTAGATTGATGAAATGGTCGTAACTACTTATGTAACAACATTTTAAATCAAATTGCCGATGTTATTACTAAAACAACGTTCTCTACAATGGGCAATGGTCCTTTGCATGGATTGCAATGAACGGTATGAACTACCGAACGCCCCAAAAGGTTGCAGCACTTAATCCAAATATCACCAGCAGAGTTGCACTTCACATTCAACATAATGCCTCTAAATGTACAACAGAGCAGATGTATTCATAGAGAAACACACTGTACCATGTTTACCTTTTTGTTGCGTTTTCTCCAATTCTAGTGCTTCTTTGAGAAGCTTCAGCCCCTTATTGTAGTGAGAAAGTCTGGAGTATTCAGAGTCTGCTTTGGTCTTCACTATGTCGTCCAGTCTGCAGAGAGAACATTACTTAATAGAAATGACACAGTAAGTGGTGTAGTGGTTATGTTTTGATGATTTTGTGTTGTACCTTATATAGATGGTCGCCATTTTAAAATACCAGCTTCGTTTTTCCTCTATTGGTATCTGAAAAACAACAATATTCTTTACGAGTCATAAAATTACATTTATTGTGCAGGAATTAATATTCATGTCTTCAGGTGCATGCCCTGCAGGCATTGTTGAGTTGCTATTCCTCCCAAATGAACACAGCTTTGCACTCGTCTTGAATAAAACAGTGTAACTAAAGTGTCTGTGCTGTGCCAGATTTAAGATTTGAAGGATAAAATTGGCTTGACTTGATTTTGGGGGAATATTAGTTGTATATCTATGAGCTTAGTTTCATATTTATAACTCTTCCGAGTACCGCCACATACTCTAACTTCAGTAAACATTTGTTGGTGAAATTAGACATAGAAGAGAAATTAATTCAAAGATATCAAGGATTACCAACACTGCATGGTTGAAAAACCCACCAATGAAATGCTGGAAGGTTATAAGTCACAGAATGATGCATGTGGTCTCATGGCATAACCAGTCATTGTTGTGTTTCAGTGCTCCTCTTTACATTCTCACTATAGATGTTAATCGTAAACTATTATAAAATACTAGAAAAGTAACGCACACCAAGGGTTGTAATGAGGTGCAACACTTTGTAAGTCTGTCTTTGTGTACGGCAGTTGTGAATAATCACCTGTTGGTGATTGTTTTCCTTTGTATATTTAAACGCTGTACTTGTAATTATTATAAGTGGCCTGTAATGTTTACATAGGATATGAATAGTGTCTTTTTATTATTGTTGTTATTATTTTTATTTGTCCTCACTTGTATAAGATGTGACGGGGAGGGGAGTGATGTTAGAGGAGTATGGAGCGAACAGATGGGGGAAGCAGTTGACGTTTAGTGGACTCGAAGAGCACGATTTTCCGGAGACTGCTCAGCAAAGGATCCGAATCAACCTTTTTGGATTATAAAGCGGGAGACTATACAGTGGAATACGGCACAGAGGACTGTGGTGATAGTGTGTTCTATGGATTAAGGAACAGCTTTAGTATCACTGTATGTGCATCTCACCAGCTGACCCCCATAGTCCAGGGCTCGGTTGTAAAGTGTCAATGCTGCCGTCAGTCTGTCTCTGAGGACCTCCTCATTGGCCAGCTCCACGTCGTAAGGATGAACGTAAGCTTGCTCAACCAGGCAGCGAGCAGCCAGAAGCCTGGCCTCATCCTGAAAGGCCTCTCCAGCGTCTAACCCCATAAGGTGGGACACTTTGTCCACACACTCCCCTGCATCCAGCTCTCTCCCCAGCTTGTCGTACACGTAGCCAAGGTTGGCCCAGGCATTAAGGTTACCAGGGTCTTCTTTACAAATGCTTCTGAAAGGTCAAGATACATAGAGAGAGGACAGTTTGAAAAAGATCCCTCCAGTCTTAAACACTGGAAGACATTTTACAATATTCCATGATATTTTATTCTTATTTGGCAAAAATAAGATTGGATTGACATGACATTTTGAAAAGACTTCCATGGTCCCAAGATGACAAATCCAACCAATGTTGGTGATCCTCACACAGTCCAGTGTGCTGGTTTGTGGTTAGCGTGCAGAATTTAAGTATAGCTACTAAGACACACTTTAACCTAAGTGGTGTTTCTGTTGTAAAAAAAAACACATTACTAGTAAATATATTTTGTGAAATCATGCATCAACAATGTCTCAAAACAAGGCCTCTTGCTCAGTGAATATTTGGAGTACTCTGCCTTAAAAAAGGAGTTCAGTCGTCACCTGAATATTTCCTCAGCTGTGTCAAAGTGTTCCAGGTGAAAAGCCAGCAAACCCAGCAGATTTCGGACAGCGTACTGTAGATATCCCACTTCAGCCTCAAGCTCGCCTCGCAGGCTCTCTTGTTTTAGGTAAGTGTCTCTGAGTCTTAGCTTCACAGGCCCAACAGGTTCACAGTTGAGGTTGAGGTGCAGGTGAAAGTGGCCGGGTATGTAGTCCATGTCCTCCATGAGAGACTCAATGTCCACTGTACTGTCTGCCTCCATGGCCTCCTGCTCTCCTCCTTCTCTACCTGCTATTTAAAAAAGACAAGAGATACAATAAAAACACTGCTTTCGAGTATTTTGACCCAAAATCCTGTACAAGAAACTACCTCGTCCTCCTCAGCCTACAGTTGAACCTACTGCGACAGAATTCAGCCACCAACTCTTGACACCCCGGTACAGACAGGTTGAACGGGTTAGGCTTGGGAGTGACTATGGGGGTGGAATAGCTAGTGTATGGGGCAATAGACTACAACTATGGATACATACAACATGTTTTTTCCTTCACATTTCAACTGCCCCTTTTGACTTTAATCCAACAATAAACAAATCTCAATCATCAACTCTATTTCTTTTTCTTTTTCAAAAAGGAGATAGCAAAACCGAGTTATGTAATCTCATTCATCCATTATTTTTTATTTGGCTCTTTAACAGAAGCACCAACTGACATTCCTTGGAATTTATTCTGACAGGATGATATTATTCATGTCTTGAGTTATTTAAAAATGGTTTTGAAGTCTTGTTTCGAAGAATGTTTCAGTTAGCCCCCTCAGCTGTAGGAGACTGAAGAATGTGAACCGTCAGAATCGGTGAGACTGAGGCAGCACGGAAGGAAACTCCATGAAACGTCATCTTACTATAAATTACCTTTCATATAATTCATAAAAATTAGTTATTTTTAAATAACTGCTGCAGCTGTTCATATTCTTCACACTGTTATGTAAATATTGTATAAACACATATCTTAACATATTTTTAACTACCCCTTATTCTTTCTATTTATTACCACTATACATAGCTGCTAAAATGCATTTTGTTGTCTCAGTACTTGCAATGACAATAAAGTTGAACCTAATCGAGACAGAAAAACATGCAGCTGTATAATGAGCTGTTACAGAACATTATCCAGCTAGTCACACAATACTACATTGGGAAATCAGACAAACACATGATAAGCACATTTTTTGTTTCAGAACGCTTTTGCATACAAATCCAAACTCTTCCACTAGAGGGTAAACTTGCATTATAATAAACCAGTGGAACAAACAGGAGAGGTTGTTAAACGTTTTAAATCCACTATCACATGCAACGTATTGATGGGCTTTACAGGCCCGTATCAAAAGTGGTTCCCAAGCAAGTGCAAGTTCTCTAACAAGACAGGGAAAAACTCCACAAAGCCTCCGCACATGAGAGACCGTTGGAGAGATATTTCAAAGAGAGATCAGCCCCCCTCTGACAGCTGTAGTGCAATAACTATGAGGGAACAAATCAATTACAAAAAAAGTGCAGGAGTCAGGAGGATTTTAGCAAGTGCAAGACCCACATAAAATAAGTTAAGATGAAAAACTTGAACCCTGACTGCTCTGCAGTCAACATATACAGTAATAATCAGTCATACTATCACAGATAGTGTTACAAACATATCTACATATTGAAAATGATACCAAAAAAAACGTAAAACATCCCCTCGAGACATGTTTAAGAAATTGACAAATAATCCGTTTTGAATAACTTTCACAAAAAAAAAACCTAGTTACAAATTCTGCACACTAAAGGTTTCAGGCTTCCCTTACTAGTCAAAAAAATCATGATCATCCATCCCAGTCGTAAACTGATATTAAATGTGAGGTTGTGTGCGTGTGCCATAACCTGCACAAACATCACTCTGCACAGTCACTGTCCTACACCAAAATGAAGCAACAAGAAACTGGATCACCTGGAGCCAACAAACACAAATATGGAGAGAACATGGAAACCCACACACAGATGCCGGTCAGGTTTGCACAGTGCTGAACCGGCTATGTATAGCACCGTAACACCTACTGTCAGAATGTTGCATAATTTGTATTTAGTACTGCAGATTTGCCTCCTTGTGGGCCGGCTGTTCAATTTGTATCATGTGGGTGTGCAGAAATCTGAGAATGCTGGTGGCCATCGTGGACACCAGGCTGATTGCATGCTAACATAATGATTACAGATGCCTGTTTGTGTAGCTGTGCACCCTCTGAGCCAAAGACAGAATTTAAACAGTATTTGGCTCGTAAATTCTCCAGTTTAGGTGATAGAGTTTACATCCCAGCAGCAAAGTGACAAAACAAAGGTGTTATGGGGAAGATGTTAACCCCTAATAATCTGTGTGGTTTCAGCAGTACTCCCCTGTAAAGGGGATTAGGATAAGTGTCCCATATACTGGTAACGGTCCGCTTTGCTTTCAAACTAACCCCTTGTTAACCTACTTAATTGTTTTGGTGTCTGTCTTCATTTCTGTTACAAAGGACAGTGTGTAACTCATGAACAATATACAGACATTCAGGGATGAGAATGGAAAGGCTGCCTGGTATATTGTGAACAGTGTGCACATGAGCAGAGATGGCAACCTCGCAGCATCAAAGTTCTCTGAAATCCTTCTCTGCAGAGAAGTTACATGTACATTGACAGGAGCATAGTCAGGAAATTCGGGGCCCCTCACGAGATGTGACACTGACTACAAAGGGTCATGGGATCACATGGAAAGCCTTATTAATCCAGACTTTATACCTTCTGTCTAAAACTGAGCTCTCCTCTGTTATTAATGCTTCTGATACACCTTCACTATTTAGTCTGGTCCAAAGCCTTATTAAGAATGGAGGGAGTATGTATTAGGCTTTCCTCTCCATCGCAAACTGAAGCCTCACTCTGGTATCCAGGCTCAGTAGCTCTCCTGCCATATCAGAAAGTGTGAGACAAGACTAATCCACTTTTGATCCTGAACCCTGCTTTTAACATATTGTTATTCAATGCAGATCTCCAACCTCCTTTTTACCATGGACTCCCCATTCATCCCCTTTTCCCTTGAGACACACTTATACATGTAATTAGTGTGTGGAGCTGAAAGGCCTCGGCCTCACTAAGCCACCCCATCACTGTTGACTATGACTGCATTTCCATTCTTAGTCAGCTTCTCTCTGGCAGCCTGAGTGAGCGTTTGCAGTGAAAAGCAACTCTTCAGCCCTCCAGAGGCCTTCTCTGACTGCAGATTACACGGCGCTGAATGTCTCTTTGTTCTGTCTCAATGTGTATTAGATTTACGTTGGCACGCAATATTTTCAGGAAATCTTAGCGGAGCACTTTCATCAAAAGTGATGACTAATGGAATTCCTTTTTATCTATTCTATCATGCAATAACATCGGGATGGGGAGGCAGCCACAGTACTCATAGATCCACATGAGGAGCTCCAGGCCCATCAAGGACCATTTTGCCTGGACTAAGTCTTGTAAGTTGTCATGTAGAGCCGCAGGGTGTGAGTGTGTGTAGCTGTGTTGAGATAATGTGAGTCTTTGGAGAGACAGACCATTGTCATACTCCCGTACAGTGTTTGGACTCTTAATCCATCCCACTCCCCAGGGACATTACTGCATCTAAACTACTTCTTAATGCAATGATCTGAAATCAGCATTTTTTTTTCTGAGTTATCTGATTCTTAGAAAATTGGAAAATAAATGTTGGATTTTATAGTCAGCTCCAACAGGAGTCTTTGAAATTGAAAACATGACGTTGATAATTAGAAAAGGGTTTTTGATTTGTGCCACAGACTGTTGTGGAGTAAAACTAAACTGATGTACACGTGCTTATCCAATCATAAACCTGACTCTGAAAACCTTGACTTTTCTCCGATCTGATGAAATGGTGTTTAATAGGTAAAGTTATGTTGGGGAATGTGTGTAGGCTGTATGTTAGTGATGAGAGCAGTGGCATTCACAGGTAGAATAAAATGGTGCAAAACTGGAACTGTAAACAATTTGATATAATAAACTATTTCACATTTCCCACACAGGTGATAATCCGCCGAGGCACACACCAGTTTGGGTAACGTTAGCCATGTTTGCTCTGACAAGGAAGCCCAATTGTACAGTGTTGTCCTACTGCTTTCATGTTTGGTAACGTTAATCCTCTCAGAAAGCTATTTGAGGTCCCAAAAACCTGTTGTCGAGCAGGTACCATGCACTCCGGATGACACACCCGAGAAGCAAAAGGCGTCTTCTCTGGCAAATTAGCAGTTGTTCATTTCTCCCATGATTTTTCCCGGAGAACCACTTTGCATTAAATCTAAATATGTTTGTCCCCTGTTTAGTTTACAACAATATCCCGCGACTGGTGGGCACAAAGATGTTTGGTTTAATCTATTTTTTTCTTCTACAGACCAAATCTGTGCTGTACAACACAATCCGTATCGTTCACGGTGATATCATGTCTTTAGCAAACAGCCAATCAAATTGCAGCACTTGTGACAACAGGCAATCTGCAGCCACGTCCCAATTCAGCGGCTGCATCCTTTGAGGCTGCATTTGTAGACCGGTTGAGTCACAGCGGCTGCGACTAGGCTGTGTTTTAGAAAAAGATACATTTGACAAAATTAGGCTCAACTCCACAGTACCCCGGTTACCTGAACTTACCCTTTTCCCTTGTGTCTCCAGGATCATTCTGACTCCCCTGTCACCTGCTTGCTACCATAACCCTGAACTATCTCACTAGCCAGACTCTCACCCTCATCAGCCTGCCCTGCTCAGTTCAGTTCAGTCCTGCCATTGCTCTGCTACCATCTCCCTCCGCTGCTCCTCCCTAACCCCTCACCAACCACATCACCCTTTGTCCCTACAGTGAATCCTTCATTTACTCTTCTACACTCTTTGTCTGTGTTTGCATTTGGGTCCACAAAATACTTAACATAACAAAATCTTGACTTCTGTGGTACCATAATGATTTCACTGGTTAGTTTAGTGACAGGTTTAAATCTGTGAGGTATTTCTGCAGTACCAGCTGGGTCTATAGCTGAAATCCATCCTTTAATGGTGGGGCAGCGGTCAGGGATGTCTCCCTGCAGCTGGATTTAGATAGTTAAGTGGCTTCTCAGTTCCCCCAGCTCTTGTCTCTTCACATGCAGGACCCTGTCAGGTCTCAGTGGTGGTGTTGATGTCAGTAAGGAACCTCACCTGCTTGTCAAGGTCTGCCATCATCAGCTCATTGTCTGTTGCTTGTTCTCATCTGTGAAAGAAGCAATAAAGCATGAAATGCCAAAGAATATCAAAGCAGCAATATCTGTAACTTTTCCAATAATGTAATACAGTCTATATTATGCTGAAATAAATGGGCCACTCAATGAGTAGCCTACTTCAAATATCTGCACATTATTTTACTTATAGTTAAACTTTGAATGCAGGAAATTTACGTAAACGTTCTCAGTGACCAGTTCCACCACTGTAAAATAACTTTTCCGTTTGCGTGTTGTGGTAATTTCTATTTTGGTAGTCCTAATTACTCCAACGTGTTCCTTTGTACGTCTTTTATTTTGAAAGTCGTACCGGAAGCTCTATAGTGTCATTACAGCTAACTTTGCAGTCTCCTCTCCCACTCTGCGGTCGCTGGTCGCTGTCATCATGCAGGTGGAATCTGCGCAATGTAGCTGAGCGTAGAGATCTCCAACCAGCCACATAACCGGCCTGCAGCGCTCATACACCGGGCACGGGACTCCGGAGGTTAGGCTGTATCTAGCGCTGTGGAGGGGGCCAAACAATAAGACACTGGAAATAATAGTTATCATCTGTTTTAACTTGGTGATCATAGGTTTCTTTAGACATACGGGCTTCATCAGTTTGACACCAATGACAATGCGGCTAAATCAGGAGTTCATCTCAACATTAGTCTCCAGTGAGAACATTTCATAGCTGTTGTGCTGATGCTGTCAGTTGTTGTTTTTCTCTCCTGGCGCAGTCTAACTCAGCTGGAGTCGCATAGGATGACATACAGTCCTATTGGAAGTGACTCTCGCACCTTGCCAGGCAACAATTTCCAAAAAACGAAAAGGACGTAATCTTGCGGATCTTTTTTTGCTCTAAAAACACAAACACGATGGACGAAGGCACTGCCAACGAGACCATCCCAGATCTGAAAGACATAGAGGTGAAAATCGGACGGAAGACTCCCGAGGGTTTGCTCAGGTGGATGCGGGAAGAGGCGTCCTCTGTCCGGGGAGACGCCAAGCTGACCACCGCGCACGACACCGGTCAAGAGTCGGGAAAGAAGAGTTTGGATGAAAAGATTAGGAAATTGAAAATGGAGATGGTAAGAGTGCTGTTGTCGACTGTGTGTGTGTGTGTGTGTGTGTGTGTTTACGCGTGCGCGTGTGTACGTGCACGCGCTTGAGTGGTGACAGGCTGTTGAACGTCTGGCAGACTCTTGTTTTCCAGGATGTGGCATTCCTTCTTCTTTTATACAGTCTATGGTGTCATTTAATGGAGCCACCACCGTATTAGCGTATGATAATGATTTAGAATTCGAGCCAGCCTCTGCTTCACTGGACTGTTGTTGTGAATATTAAACATTTATCTGCAGATCAGCTTGACGGTACTAAAAACAAAACAAAACACCAAGAGGAATAATTTGAATAAGAAATTGCTGTGAAGAATTGTAGTTTTGTATTTATTTTTTTACATAAAACATAAAGGGAAACATTTTTTAGTTCAAAAATCATCATGTCAGTGCTCTCTGGTGGACAATGGTGACACTGCTTCTACTGTTAATTACCTTAAACCTAGTTTGTCATTTTCGTACTGCAATTTCTTCTTCATCAGCCGAGCTATCAATACTCAATACATCTTTAATAAGCTAATATCGGCTTGAGTGATTTATCGGTGTAACTCCAATTGTAGCTCCCGGTAAATTCTAAAACAATATTTTTGTTAAATGTCTAGAAAGGTGTCCTTTCGGGAGCAGTGGAACAAAGAGGCATATCATTTAAAATGTCTCCCTTGGCTCTGCCTCCTGTGGCATTTTAAGAAATCCACTTATTCACTTTTCTGCCAAGAGTCAGATGAGAAGATCGATACCACTGAAAGCCTATCGCCGACTCTTGGCAAGAAAGTAATCCATTGGGTTACTGTATGAAATGCATCAGCGATATTTGTCCTTTGAAGGCTCTTCATACTCAGTCAGCAATTCAAGCTTCTCCTCACCGTGCCAACAGCTGCAGATGGCTGTGGTTGCTAGCAAATGAGTTGACCACATGCAATGAATTCCTTGTCTATCTATTGTAAGAAGGTTAACGTGTACTTTTTCTTTGACACCACTTTGTTTCTACAGAACTGGGACTTAGCTTTGGTGTGACATGTTGGTACATTATCCCCCTGAAATATATTTTAGTTTCATTCATTTGAAATGGGATTAACTGACTTTGTTTTTTGACATATTTAATAATCATTACATGTAGAAGGTTACGAACTGCAATCAAACTTTTTTCTTCGGACACATCCTCCTCCAAACAGTGGAGGTCTGTAATAACGCACCACTCTACTGTTGTTTTTACCCCATTGTGTGATCATGTCCCTCTGTGTGTGCTGTAATCAGAGATTCTCTGTGCTTTGTTAACGTAACATCCCGCTGGCTAGCTCAGGGCCGTCCGCCACTGTTTCAGCTGATAGCACTGTCTTGACCGACGGCGTCATAGCCTCCGGTTCCCCCTCTGGTAACACAAATGCACTGTTAGGCCTGTCAGCACTTTTGCTGTTGTTTTTACTGTAGCGCTGTTAGCAGCACCGTTAGCTGCGAAACGCCGGCTCAGCCTTCGCCATGGTTGAGAGCCGCTGAGAGGCAATCAAAATGCTCAAAATGCTCCCAATTTCATATAGCACGAAACCAGCATGTACAAATTAGGATACTGCATGTCACATTTATGCATCATATAATATTATCGTTGAAGAGAAATTGAGAAACTTTTGTAACCTCCAGACACCAAAGTTCCCAGTTTGGAGTCACAAAGCGTCCAGAGAGTTCCTATAAATCTGTCGAGAGTAGACTGTCAGACTGATTTGTTCACAGTTTTAGCCATTAATCCAGTCTGCTGCAGGGAGGACTGGGAGAGAAGTGATAAAGAGCCTCTTCCTAACTGGAGGGGAGGGTAACTTTCAGCACAGAGCAGGACCACTTCTTTCTCTCTCTCTGTGTGTGTGTGTGTGTGTGTGCATGCACACACCCGTGCATGCTTAATCTTGATGTGCGTGTTATTTCTCAATTTTCTTTCTGACTGTGAACACTTTCTTTCATACTGATTATAATCTTATAAGGCCCCCACAC
This sequence comes from Anarrhichthys ocellatus, assembly GCF_004355925.1. Classification (NCBI taxonomy): domain Eukaryota; kingdom Metazoa; phylum Chordata; class Actinopteri; order Perciformes; family Anarhichadidae; genus Anarrhichthys; species Anarrhichthys ocellatus. The sequence goes on along the minus strand of NW_022280052.1, from coordinate 2,003,988 downwards.
ACACACACACACACACACGCACACACACACACACACACACACACACACACACATACACACACGTTAAGTAGTAGGCTATATCCGCTTCTTTTTCTCACTTTTTGTGTATTTGTGAGTGGCTCTGTGTTTCACAGTCATCTGTTACTCTCCTGTATCTGTAGCATGGTGATGGTGGGCAGCAGCATCTGTCTGCTGTAAGATCAAGGATGTGTGTGTATCTGAGTGTGTGTGTGTGTGTGTGTGTGTGTGTGTGTGTGTGTGTGTGTGGGCCATGGTGTCAGTGTCACCACCAGTAATTAAATGCGGCTCTGCTTCTTGTTAACTGTCAGTGTAATCTTTATAACATATGGCCGACTGAAACAAACACACTGTCTTTAACTTTTATGAAAACTTTACACAACAAAGACACATTCACTAGCCAGAGTTACTATTTGTATGACAAATAAGGCAATTGCTGTACAATCTCTCTTTCTCTGCATGTCTAGCTTACATAAAAAGACGGTCTGTCATGAAACCTAATATTTTCATTTCATTTCATAGTTTAGTCTATATAATGTCAGAAAATAAATGCTTATTTTGTTTGACCAACTGTCCAAAATCTAAAAGGTATTACATTTATACTTGATGTTGAACAAAGAAAGCTACAAATCCTCATGTTTCAGAAGCTGGGACCAGATGATGTATAGTGGCATTTATGCTTCAGAGATGGCTGAAACATTTAATTAATTATCAGAAATAATGCTGACTAGATTTCTGTCACTCCACTAATTGATTCATGAACTAACGTTCTGGCGCTTTGACCATTGTTCTAATGTCAGAGAAAGAACAGGTCAAATATAGAGACGTATGGAGAGCGTACTTCATTAGTGAAAAGGCTTTTGGTCTGATACTCTCAGCTGTCTGATATCTGGCTTGAGGCTGTCTGCTGACGTCAAGCATTTTACAGCACTGTGAGCTGAAGTCAAATAAATGTTGTTGTTAATGATTTTAGTGTTCCTGTATACGTCTGTGTGGGAGCAGTTTTACAGCTTCTGTCTTGTGCATTCGTCTGCAGCTGTCTAATGGAAGACACGCTCTCCTCTGATCTAAACAGATTTACTGGATACAGAGACACTCCTTTAAAACCAGACAAGATTGGCTGCCAGCCACACACACACACACACACACACACACACACACACACACACACACAC
>NW_022280052.1:1950057-2002785 GCF_004355925.1 Anarrhichthys ocellatus | reverse complement strand
CACACACACACACACACACACACACACACACACACACACACACACACTAAAGGCCCTTTGTATACTAGCTGCTTTTTGTATTTTAGACATAATCAGCTATCAAAGGGAGACATACAGAGTGAATGCTGTGTTATTGCTCTTCTTCTTTCTCCATGTCTGTTTGTATCTCTCTGTAGCTTTTCCCCTTTGCTCTCTATCTCTGTATTCCACCTCTGGGCAGACAGATGACATTGCAAATTCAGGTTTTAGTGCAGAGCTGAGCTCTAGGGAATCAAAATCCAGTCTATTTAATGGCAGTCTTCTTTCTCTATCTAGCTGCTGGCTGTCTTCTCAAAGACATTGTCTAATTCAATTTCAACTTACCCTTGAACCGAAAGGACCTATCTTCCCTCATAGCAACTGGAGCATTTGGATTCCTCAATTGCACCACTGGAAAACCATAAAAATAACAATGTATCATTCTTACTTACATTAGAATATGTCGTGACTTATGTGTTGATATTCTTCATAAATAGATGGACAATACAGCTACTTCTTAAAGCTACTGTGCTGAAAGTATTTTGACTAGCTGCTGAAACCACCAGCGCTGAAGAAGTATGGGAAAAAGGAAATTGCTTTAGAATATTTTCCAGGCGGTATTTCAATCTGTAACACATGTATTTTTCATTTGGTCCGACTTGTACTTTGCATGTTGTGATCGACATCATATAGTCTGTCCCCCTCTTCGGTACTGTTTCTTAAAGACAATACTCAGGGAAGAAAAAACAGGTGAAACAATGCTTTGATCAGTCAAATGCAGAAACACAAGAGAAAATGAGACAAAAAACACAGATGAGTGGAGATTTTTTTATGGAGCATTCGGCAATGAACGCAGACAGATGGAGCAGTTGGAGGTTTACGGAGAGACAGGGCCGACCTTCTGTCTATTGAGACTGTAGGGACACTGCAAGGACGCTGTGTGTCTGCAGAGTTAGATTGGGAAGGTGAAACATCAGACAGTGACACCAGGGGACATGAGAGAGAGAGAGAGAGGGGTGTTTATTTTGCTGGTGTACGCGAGAACGAGTGTGTGTTCGTGCTGTCCCTGCTGGCAGTGATTCAGCAGTCTGTTAGGTATCCGTGTGACTTTGGGAAGCTGTTTTCGCTGTCATGCGAGAGTCTGCGTCATCGATCAGGCCTCAGCTGTGCATACGTTATCACGGTGCACTGTGTCACAGACTGAATATCTGTCTTTAGACACTCAATCTCTCAATACATGATTAAAATGAACTGTACTGTACACATTCCCCTAAAAGAAAGGATCATCTAATTAGATTCACCTTGCTGCTTAATTTTGCATATTGATGAGGGAAAATCGGTCTACCATAATATCTTAAATATACTTTTAAGGAAAATTCTGTTTTATTACAAGTTGGACTTCATTTTTAATGCCATTTTTGTCACTCATTAACAGATTCATCCTAAACAAAGAGTAATGCTGAATATTGTTTGAAGTGCAAAGATTAGATTAGATTGGAACGCGTTATTAATCCCTAACGGGGAAACTCATTTGCTGCAAAATCAACTCGTACAGACAACGAACAATATAGACATTCAAAGCACACAACAACCACACAGTACAACAAATAAATATGACCATAAAGAGCCATTTAACAATAACAACTGAGAGATGGTACGTCTAAAAACCAGATCTAGAAATGCTCATTGTAAAGTCAGTCACCTGACTGCTGCTGGAACAAAAGACCTTCTGAGTCATTCAGTAGAACACGGAGGCATCCTGAATAGCTCACTGAATGAGCTTCTGAGTCTGTTAAAACCACAGTGTAATGGATGGCCTTCAAAATACAGAACCATTGTTAATTTGGCCATTGGCCTTTCCCCAGACTCACCTGAGGTCACTGTAGAATTGAGAACAATCCCTGAGACAGCCTTTTTGATCATTTTTGTCCAGGTAGACATTAAGATATTTGTATAACTGGACAATTTCCATCTGCTGACCCTTTATTATCACTGGAGAGTCCTCCTCCTTTCTTCTGAAGTTAATAATAAACTCTTCGGTCTTCCCAACATTTCATTTTAAAACATTTAACATTGAACCTCTCTTTTACAGGACAGTTCATTGCCTTGGTTAAGTAGACCAACTAGGGCAGTGTCATCTGCAAATGCAGGAAAATGAGCTTTCCAGAATCCTACGGATCAGCCGGGGCCTGCTTGGCCTCATGCCCGAGCAGGAAAACTGAAATCTGTTTGGCCGTGTACTGATGGCATTAAAGTGATTAATGTGTGTTTCAGTCCTCGAGGCTAAAACATGCCTAACCCACTCCCTGCTCTCATCCTGAATGGTGTTACATGAACATAACATTTTGGCCCCAGTTTGACTTCATCGTCTAATTAGAGGTCGTAATCAATCTCAGAAGTACGACAAGATAAAAGAATTTCCTGCTGAAAAAGCAGCATAATTCAAAACGTAAGACTCATCAAACTGGATGGATTCCACTGTTGTTACACAATGTAATACCGTTTTTGTATTTTACAATGTTAATGTCTGTATTGATGACCCACGGGTTTAAAAAGCATTTCAGTTATGCATTTTAGACAATGAAAAGAACATTTTGAAAACTGCTCATCACAATTTCGTTATACCCACGGTGAAATCATGATGCTTGTTCTGTCTGAACAACAGAGAATGACACACTGAATTATGAGGGCCACCGTGGACTTATCTATATTCTAGACAGACAGCCCAGCAGCAGAGTGAGCACAGACTGGTTGAGCGCTCAGGACGTTAGCGTTGTGCCACCTCAGCGCTGACCGGCATGGAGCTACTTTTACTGCCACCCTCGGTAGGCACTCAGTGCTGAAAAGAAAACCTCAAACCTCAAACCCAAACCCCACCCCAAATGTCTGACTGTGGCCAGGGACGCCACACACACACACACACACACACACACACAGAGAGAAAGCTCTGGTTGTTGATATCCTTCGTCTGGCACTCCTCCCTGCAATGTGTGCTTTTATTTGTATTTCCAAGTACAGAAAAGGTACAAGATAGAGATATTCATAGGAGCTGTGTCTGCCAGTTGTAATTTAGCCAACAGTTTGCGTTTGGCATCAGCAGATCTACACTACATTGATCACACAGCTCATTTATTTACATTCTGCTTCATCTTAGCTGCTCCAGGTGTATTTTCTGTGTCCTCCTTTATAGATTTGGAGACAAGAATCTTTTTACACACGTTAACTTTACATTCGTTTGACCTAATCCCTAATAAGCAGCTAAGAGCAGAGAGCTACAGTGAGATGGCAGTAAGTGCTAGCATGAGGTGTTGAGGTGCAGCCTGCAAAAAAAGTGTTGTTTTTTAGCCTTGTGGAGACCAAAAGCTGGTCTCCACAAGCTTAACCATCCATGTATTTTGGGATTAAGACTCGTTTTTAGTTCAAATTAAAGTCATGCTTTGGTGAAAGTTTGGGTAATGGTTGGGGTTCGGCATGTACTGGTTATGGTTTAGGTTTGGTGAGTCAATGTCCTCACACGTCACATAAACAACCCATTTAAAGGTTTCACGTCCATCAGACTAAGTAACAGTGTTTGTTCTAATGATGTATGCCCATATTACATAGCCATGGTGACATAGTGGGCTGTCATATTCAACCCATATCAAACATATAAGGATGCAGTATCTGAACTGATGGTTACCAACCTTAGGCTTGTTACTCCTTAAAATTAAGCAGCTTTTGTGACTCCTCAAAGGTCATTGCCTAAATTTGGACCAAAGATGCATTTTTCCTTTTCTGATTGTATAATTTGAATGATTCTTAGAAGAAGAAGAAGAAGAAGAAGAAGAAGAAGAAGAAGAAGAAGAAGAAGAAGAAGAAGAAGAAGAAGATGAAGTGGTGAACATATTCATTATTTCACAAAAAAAGACACAACAGATTTTCTTATCACCATGTGACCTCTTAGTTGTATCTAGGGACCCCCCAGGGGCCCCCAGTCCTCAGTTTGAGAACCACTGATCTAAATCACCCATCTACAGTGGGTCTGATACTGAGAAGGGTGAGGGTAAGAGACGACTACATGTGCTAGTTTTACCCTACTCAGCCAGAAGCCACTGAACGGTGAATGGTTTAAACAAAGCTCAGCCACCTCCTACACACAGAGATGATATATGAGACGTATTATTTTCTGTACATACACAGTTTTCCTTGTTGATGGAAGAATCTCGGGCTCTTAAACACACTTACAGGGAGTTGGGATTTTGTTCTCAGGATCATGACAGAAAAAAACAGACTAAATCTATGACGCATGACGATGGAGGCATATCCATTGATGCAAACATTATGCAGGACCAAGAGTTAAATAGCGTTGGCAGGTTGAAAGAATCAGTACGTTTCTCTCCAGAGGTGGAGATTAAACGTCTTCAAGGCACTTCTACCTAACACTGACAGAACTGCTACAAGAGCATGTTTTTGGCCAGTTATATGCACATTTTACTGTAAAATGATGCTTTACAGCTTGTGTATGGACTTGCAATGTTTGTCTATTTTGTCTTACTGTAATTGTTATGACTGGGGCCACTGCTATATACAGTATATTTCATATCGTTGCATTATAATGTGTATTTTGTATGGACTAGTTTAGTAAAACACAGTGGTGGAGTGTAACCAAGTACATTTACTCAAGTACTTTATTTTCAGACAGATTTTCTCTTGAGCATTCTTACAGTGTGGTGCTGGTACTTTTAGTTACGCAAAGAATCAAAATACTTAATTAATGCTAAAACATAATTTGGTCATAAACAACAGATGAAGTGAAATGTACAAACACTATACATTGTAAATGTAATGTTGTATGAAAGCTATCTGAAAGTATCCATATGTGAGACAAAAGACGCAAACGTGGTTTGGTAATAAACGCTGTTTATAAACTTAATTTTAAGTTATGACTCCAGAAAACCGAGCTACAGCCGCCTTGAGAAAGAAAGAAACAGAGACAATCTAAATGGCCAGAGTGAGAGACAGAAGAGAGTAATAAAAAAAAAGAATATTAGGTGGAGGATACCGAGATACTGAAAGACTAAAAGCTTAAGCTTTGAGAGAGACTGGTTATCTGCAGAGAGCGCTGGATAGCTTTGAATGTCGGTGCCATATATCACCTCTTGGCCCTGCACTTCACCGCAGACCTCTGCTAATGTATTCTGGGGAGGAATTTTCCATGACCGCAGCCGTCTTATTCCTCTTATTCATCGTTTAGCTTTTTCAAACTCACACACACACACACACACACACACACACACACACACACACACACACACACACATTAGAAGACACCAATGGCTGTTATTTCTGATTCATCATTACTTTATTTATTATACAGGGTGACATCATAACTAAATACATGTATTAGTAGTTTTGCACCATATACAGGGCATGTAGACCTCTTTTTCATGATTTTATTTTAATGGGTCATACTTTTCCACTGTATCACACATCTCTCAACAACTTCTCCTGAAGAGTCAGTGTTGGTCACGTGTCCCTTTTAAACAGTTTAATACAAGACTTCTGCCCTTTGTATCTCTTTCTGTTTTCTTTTATTTCCATCTCTACGTTTATTCGCTCTCCTTTTACCTTATTTGTTTCTACAGTGGTTGCTGCGTACCCACCAGCTTCTGGTATACTGTACCTCCAATTATGGCAATCTGCAATGGTTTAATAGCATTATAATGGTGTTTGCGCTTGCCTGTGGAGCCAAGGCTGAATGCTTATATAAACATCTGCAGAGTCGTGATGGTTCCCCAGGTTTATAGTTTGTCTGGTTCTCATATATAACATTCTTTTTTCTATTAAAAACTATCAAATCATGAACTTAATTAAAATAGTCATAAACTTTGTCACATAATCCATATCTCCTTTTTATTTCTCCGCAGGTTCAATTGCGCTCGGTGGACGTGAAGATCTTGCAGCAGCTGCTGGCGGTCCATGAAGGCATCGAGGCGGTGAAATGGCTGCTGGAGGAACGCAGCACGATGACAAGCCGCTGCAGCAGCCTAACCAGCAGCCAGTACAGCCTGGGCGAGGGCCCGGACACCTCCTGGAGAGGCTCCTGGAGCAGCCTGCAAGACCCCAACGACAAGCTGGATAACATCTCCATCGGCAGCTACCTGGACACCCTGGCGGATGACATGGATGAGTACTGCCCCTCCAGCTCGGAGTCTGTCATCTGCTCCACCACGCCGCTGGTCTCAGAGGCTACTGCTGTGGGCCGGACAGGGGGAGGCCCTGGGGCCACGGTCACAGCAGCTGGGGTAGGAGCTGGGGTAGGGGTGAGGCCTGGTTCTGGGGCTGGGAGTGGGATTCGGGCTGGGCCTAATGAAAATGGAACTGGGGTTGGTAATGGGATGAAGGGGAAAGGGGGGACTGGGGTTACAGCTGTCACAGGGGAGGCTGGGATGGGAAATGGGAAACCAGCTGTTCCTTACAGCTCTCTCCAAGCCAAGTCTGAGGGCCCCAAGCAAGACTCTCCGATCTGGACGAAGGCTTCAGAGACGGTTAGAGGAAGCCTTGTTATTAAGGACAAAACCCAGGCCCAAGTTGTTAAGGCTAATGGTGTCCAGGAGAAACCGATCACACAAACAGGCAGCCCAACCCGCCTCGGCATCAACGAGAAACTGGGAACCGGCCAGAGCCCCAAACTCAAACCTTACAAAAACGGAAAGATTGACTTGGATACTTGCAAAATGAATGGCAAAATGCATCTAGAGTACGACGCACACTGGCGGTGGGTGCAGTCGCAAGAAGATGTGACGTTTTTGTAAGACGGATAATAACAGAGGAGACTCTGTTGAACACTCCCTCTGTAACATCAAAGACCAGATCACCGATGGATGGAAAAAGAAGAAGAGTGAACTGCTGTTGTGAAACGCACATCGTAAGGCTTTCCTTGTTGTAGGACACTGGGTTTGACTGACAAAGAATAACTGTTTTTGTCTTGTTGTTTCCTCCTGTGACGGCACTAACTTTATATTAAACATTGATGTCAGTATTAAGGTGGATGCACATTTCAGGAGTTTGACCATATTTAGCCAAACTGGGTTGCCTCACTCAAACTTAGGAAAATCGATTCATAAATCCTGTGTCATCGTTTTTTCTCAGGGTCTTTCTTTCTGTTCCCGGATTTCTTTTCTTTTCTAAAGCACAGTAAGACGTTCTCTCGAGAGCTGAAACATGATTTCAGATTGCTTGACATGATACATCAACCGTTGTAAATTATAAGATTTGAATTATGATTTGACCTACTCATCCAGAAAATAATACCCGTAAGATACAAAACGTCAACCCACACCCAATCTATAATTCAAACCAAGGGACACAACAAAGCATATTGCTCTGGGATATCCTTAATTATTTTATACGTGCTGCAGTGGAGCTTTAACTCCATTGCTAACAGCACTAATAGAGCTGGTTGTACTGCATTTAGGTTAGTTAAAGACCCAAGTATTCCCCTATCAACCCATTATGTTTGAGTCAAACATTGAATTTATGGTATAAACTCTTTGTCTTAGACAATATAGCTGAACTCTTGATGGTTATAGACAGTATTACTAGATAAAATATTAACAAAACATAAATTTAATACACCTTTTGCTAAAACGTGTAAATGTGTTTCTCCCCAAACTTGTAGCTGCCTGAATTAAAAGTAGCGGATATTAAAATACAAGATAGAAAACTGAGGTTTGTAAATGTTTCCCTCATTGATAAAATATGTACCCGCTGTTAGCATTTGTATCTTCGTGGAGCTAAATACCTTCAGTGCTTAACCAACCATCTGCAATATTGTATATTCACTGAATCGCAATACAGCTACTCTGTGCATCAGGTACTAGTCGTGAGTGGTTGTAGGCAAATACTGAACATGGCTGAATATTGTTTTTTCTTCTTTTAACCGTTATGGTAACCTGTGTACGTTTTTCTAAGCAGATGTTGTGCCTGATTGGTGTAAACCCTAATATGCCTGTACTTTTTCCTCCTGAGATGATTGCACTGCTGTTATGATAATCTCGGTTATTATTTTTGCCTCCTCCTGGCCTGCTTGCATCGTGTATACATGGCTAGACCGACCAGTCTGTGTGAGTGTTGGCTGGTAAATACATTGGCTGGGTGGATATTGCATGCCCTGTGCTGACAGCTTTACTGGTTAAATTATGAGAAATGTGTGGAAGACCTAAAACAATCAGAGAAGAAAAGCAATACTTCTTGAAGCCTTTCTTGTGGCTTACGTAAGAATCCTCTTCTCAGCAAATCTAATATTAATGTCTGATCTTCAGGAGTTTCCAAGACTACTGACAGGGAGAGGATGTGTGTGTGTGTGTGTGTGTGTGTGTGTGTGTGTGTGTGTGTGTGTGAGAGAAAGAGACGTATATACCGACTGCCTGTCTGATCGCAGCATGGCATGTCAGGTTTGTATAAGAATAGAAGAGTCCCAAAGGTTTTAAAGCGTTTTCCGCCCCATCATCACAGTGTTACGACATCTCCCACCAGTCTGCAGTTAGTCATGTTAAGAGGGGTAGAGCGACACACTTGAAAAACGGAGGGGAGCATATTACATAATCGTTACATAACTTTTACTGCTACAGTAACCGATACCTTGTCAAAAAAGAAAACTCGTAAAAGGTCTGGCTTACCCTCTCTCCTACCTTATGTGACCTTCTGTAAAAGCTGATATTAAATTAAAGACGTTGTATGCACATCCGTACCCCTCTCTAGTCATTATGGTTCAAGATCTAAAATGTCTCACTTGAACTCTTTCCTTTTAGTGCCGCGAATTGTTTGAAACTTTTCAATACAGTGAAGATTATATACCAAAAAAGATTGCCGTTTTCGATACGTTTAGTACGGACACATTACAGTCAGTACCAAAAACGTTAAATGTTTGATACCCAACACAGCTCTCTGCATCCTAAAAGTCCTGGGTATAGTTTTTCAGACATTTCATGCACTGTAAAAAGATATTTATTTAAACTTGTTTTGTACCACCCACTTGACTAAGCCCCACGCCCTGTAGTTTATGTTTGCATACATGCAGTTAATAATTGTAATGTGGCTAAAGCTGCATGTTGCAGGCAAAGTCACCAGATGATGATCCATGCGCAAAAGAAGACAATAATAAAGAATAAAGGATCAGGATTGTTCTTGTATTGTTCTGTAAAGCTGGTTACTATAAGGAAAACAAATAAGTGGATGTGCTCGTCGTGAACAGGGCTTTTTAACATAGTTACTCCTCAACATAGCCTAATGATATGCAAACTCTTTGAAGTGTAGGCCTACTGTATACTAAGCTAGTTCGCCGGACATGCTAACGATGGATTAAATATACACTTTTATCCAGCCTTTACACTTCTACATGTGGAGAAATCCAAGTCTTGGAAGGTCTGTCATGCCTAGTTTGGAGAGGGGTTAATCAAACTCAATTGTTGCCCTGATCTGGCTCTTTAACTGCTTACATTCATATATGTTGTTATAACATTTTGACTTTAAGTCAAATAAAGCCAGTCCATCTTCGATCAATCCACTTTCTGCCACAACTAACTGTAACAAAATCTTTATAGGCAGCTACAGTAAGATGTTAAACTCAGCGTGTCCATTTGTTTGAGCCAATGAAGTGTTTCCTCTCTCCTCCTCCTCCTCCTCCTGCCTTTCTTTTCATTCTACTTTCCACCACACTGGTCTGATGGAAATGTTCAGTCTGTGCCAACCCACACATCATGCACACACAATGCCCTCTCGCTTTGAGACAGCACCATGAAGCCGGCACCACAGAAACAGCAACTGTAGGCTGAAAACAGGAAAGGAAAACTGCTTAAACTGGACCCTGAACTCTTGATCAAGTTGGCACATTTTAAAAATTGTATTCTTTCACGCTGAATCTTTTTTTAATACCAAAAGAAGAGTGTCAATCTATTGCTGGTGCCTATTTCAACCATGGTAAATCATCCAGCCACAGATATGAAGTCATTTGAAACCTCCTTCCCTTTTTAACATATGTGTTGGCTGTAAAGCAACACTGCCTGCCAAAAAGACCGTCTGCTCTGCTAGTTTGTGGTTTTCTTTCCAAATTTGCAGAGCCATATGAAAAAAAAAAAAAAATGTAATGCCAGGAACAAACCTGTAAAACACATTACATCAAGCTATAGTGTGTCTCTCTGAAGCTATATATACACTGCAGCCCGACATGCATGTGTTGTCAGTGGGCATATCCAGCTTAAAATCAAAATATGTTTTAAATCGCTCACTGGCAGAGATTTAATGAGTGCTGACAGTCTAGGTGCCAGAATAAATCGCTTGTGGCCAGATTGTTTCTGAAAGAGGGATAATAGCTGCTGTGTGTGCACATGGATAAGAATGGAAGTGTTACTTAACTGGCACGCTGGTGGAAAATACCTTTAAGTTCAGTTTCCAGTATTCTTTAGAGGGTATGAAGAGGTAAACACAACCCTGGACTCCTTCCGCCCTATTCTTTTATGATGGTCCAGGATTCATCAGATGCCCAGTGCGTGGTGTGTTTGCCTTGGCTTCAGGTGCCAGGCACCCTCTGGCTATTCTGGGCAGCAAGACAAACAGCACGATTACATAGACAAGTGGATATCCACAAGGTTGCCATGACTATGAGAGCGAGCAGGCTTCAGCTCCAGTGGCAACATGAAACAATGTTCACTGCGGTGCTAGTGGCGCTATAGCAGCGCTAACGGCAGGTGAGATGAAAGAGATGAGACGACTGGTGATGCAATGCGGGTCTGAATAATAACAATGATGGTTATCGGTGATTTGTGATGAAACCCGACTACATTTAGCAGGTACCTCTGTCTAAAGAGGAACCCTTTAAAAAGGGTTGTAAGTTTTAACTTGTGATCTTTTTAATGATTCATTTACTAATGTCTTATAGATCAATAGTAAGCCATAAATATGAACAAACGTTGGGTTTCCAGGTAGAGAAACATCCCTTATTTCTAGACTTTTAAGCTGCAGACATGATAGATTTTAAAAAGTCAGACACTCATGAGCATTTGATTCATGATTCCCAACATCTAATTGCATTATGACCAAATGCAAATACAATGCATAAATGCATTCAATTGCAGTATTTTACCAATAAGCCAACATTTATCCTGTTATAACTGATCTATAGAACATTGGTAAATGATTTGTTTAACAAGAACAATGCCATTATACCAATGCATTAGATATACAGGCGTACTGAGGGAATAGGAATTCATCTGCCCAAAACATGTGTTTTCTAATGTAATAATACAGAAAAAAGAGGGCGGTATTAACAGTGTTGAGACTCCTCGAGAGGCAGAAATCACAAGCATTCCAAGATAAAAATTCAGCAAGTTAGGGCAAGTTTTTCATTTTCATTGCAGCACAACAATATGCACATGCGGTATATCACTACAAAGTAACTCTGCTTCCTTCTTCTCACATTCCCCACTGCTCTGTTCTGCATTAGCACACAGCTCTGCCACTCTTTATATTAGCCACCTGTAATGCTGCCAAGAGCCATTTTCCTGCAAGTTTTGGACTTTTTTGAGAAGCTACAGTAAAAGACAGACTTGCTGTGTCTCCCTGGAGGCAGAATAGAGGGATAAATAGTGAGCTGAGCGGCGATGCATACAGCATGCAGCAAAAAGGAAGCTTCCACTCCCGGGCCTCCTGCTGTTTTCATCCTTCCTCTTATACATGCACAAACACGCACAAGCACAATTTATCCCAGGACTGACGTGGGTCTCTTGGTACCTAACAGCTCCTCAAAGAGGCACCATCAAGCATTTCCTTTCCTTGAATCTTATTTATCCCTGTGTGTGTGTTTTGTTCACATCCCAAGCTGCTCAAAGAAATGGAAGTGAATTGAAATAAACCCCACTGAGTGCACACTGGGCTCTGAACCGGGTCCAAAACTTTACTTAGGCCACACAAAGCTTAGAGGATTGAAAGACGAAAGCCAGAGAGACCGACTGCAGTTCGCTGAATCTTACTTGAGTGAGTGGAACATCTTTTATTTTCATGGTGCATTTTAAATATCTTGTGCAGAGAATTTCTTTTTTTTGTGAAGTGGAAATGTTAAACAAATAACTGACTATGTTTATTAACGTGGATAATTATATTATGCAGTATGTAAATGATGAGCTTATCCAATGATTAAAGATATTTTAAATGTTTTGCTTGTGTTTTTATTCCCTTATACAAACTGTATCAATTATTTCCCCTTCAAAAAAGAAACTCAAAACCTCCCTACCTTCTCTTGATCAGCAGCTGTTTTGCTCTGCTGATCTCGTAATGTAAACTTCTCTGAGTGCTTTCAGTGAGCCATGCTAGATTTATAATCAATACTTGGCCCAGCCCTCCCACAAAGGTTTATCAATGCAGATACATTAGTACTCAAAGCACTCAATGGTCATTTCCCAAAACAACGACAGTATAGTGTGCTGTCTGATAGCATCGCCGGGGAGTTGAATTGAATGGATTTTGAACAATATAAAATATATATGTCTATACGGTACAATTTTAGCCAGGAGATCACCTGATATTCAAAACGTTCCACTCTCAAGCTTTCAGCTTCACTAAAAATACATCATCAGGAGCAGTTTGGTGTGAGGAAACCATTGCAAATTAAAAAAAGACCATAGAGCAACACATGTAAGCATCACATATACTTGCAGGCTACATTAACACATACAAACATTCAAAGTTGTCACTATCACGTAAATGATTAAGTTCCTCAGAAGCTTTTAGGCCACTGTTTAAGAAAGGTTCATATCTACTCATCGAAATGCTTCCTTAAAAAGAAAAGTGATCCAGTATTTACTTTAATAAATTACTTTATTGTTTGAATTAAATCTCTTAGGTGATCTAGTTGTGTTAGTTGTTTGACTGTGCTTGACAAATAATGATTATATTATAGAAAGAAAGAAACCCTTTTTATTGTCATATACACAAAATTTATATATAGGGATGGGTGGGCTGCCAATGACAGGCGCTCCACTGCCGGGGGTTCAGTGTATTGCTCAGGGACACTTCGACACGTGGCACATCCCAGTCGAGGATTGACCCGTTGACCCTGCAGTTGCCAGACAACCCTCTTAAGCCAGTGAGCCACGGTCACCCCCGTATATAGCTCAAATTATACGAGAGTGGGATCAATCTTGCCATGGCAAGAAAGCAAGTATCAAACACATGATAATTATGATAAATATATAATTGTTGGTTACAGTATCCATCTCGAGCATTGACACGTGCAATGAGTCCTCGTACCCCCTGACATGCTGACATCTTCATAGGGTCACAGATCAAAAGGGTTTATCCCCACTATGATATTTGATTGCAAAGTGCTTCTCGAATCAGCTGACTTCATCCCATGTGTGTGTGTTCAGTGTGTGTTCATGTATAAACCCAGTTTTATTCATGCAAGTGGTGGTGTTGGTGGCAAAAGGATCAGTGTGATGATGCCCTCTGGGTGGGTGAAAGCCAGGAAACCCAACTGTCAAGGCTGAAATGTGGATTAGTGAGGGGTACAAAGTGTGGTTGTCTTCGTTTATCAACTTTCAGCTGAACGTTAGTTTCCCCCATCCACTTTCCACAGTCTTCGCCACGACCTCTGTCAGCAGATTATATTGTGTCTGTCATCTCGGTGCAACCGTTTGAATAATGAATGGAGACACTTACAAACTGGATGAAAGCTTTGACATGTGTTGCTCTGAACACTGATGCAGGCTACATGAGTGAAATGGGAAACATCCTTCCACTCTGATTGATTGACAGGTGATGCAGTGCAGAAACACTACAGGCATCTTCTTTTAGCACCAATAATGCTGAAAAACATATATACATTTTAATTCAATTGACAAATGCAAGACAATTTCTACATAACCACTTGTCTCATAAGTAATACAGTCCGTGCAATGTTTCCCTCCGTCTCTAGAGAAACTAAAGCAGTGCTGACAGTGTGCAGCTCTGTTGAGAAGATGAACTGCTGTGCTTCAATGCTGGTGTGAGTGTCAGCCATTGATTTTCACTGTCCAGGAGACAGTGGTTTTGTCCGGTAATGCACAGCTCTGCTAATTGAAGCAGGCTAAGTGTTTGTGGCTGTTGTTAGAGGCCTGTGTCAGCAGACCTTCATTTTACAACCAACAACCACAAGGAGCCATGAGACCCGCTGATGCTCAGCACGATTGTAGAGCAGCACATGTTAACTTGCAGTTTATCGACTGATTATGCAAACACAGCGGCTTCGACCTGCATTCTATTCTGACTGACTGGGTATTTTTATTTCCACTTGAGTGTGTTTTTTTCCACAGTGGGTGGTAAGTGTATGAAGTGATGTAAACAATGTTGGCAGGCTGTAAAAGCACAGTTAAACAGTGGGAAGGTTTCCTGCTTACAAGACAGGCTGGAGGACACAGCAGAGGCACAGGACACTGAAGGATGATGGAGAAACATGGACAAAGGAATCATTTGACATGTTGGGAATTCGCTTTCTTGCTGAGAATTAGATGTGAAGATTGATACCACTCTCATATCTTTACAGTAAGTACGAGCGGTACACCCAGCAATTAAATGGTTCTATCAGGTGACTCTCCCTAAAACTGTGTGTATTTTCTTCAAGCTAATTGTTTCCCCCTGCTACCAGTCTTTATGCTTAGCTATAGCTATGTGCTGGTTCCTTACAAATATGAGTCCTAATTATCATCTCATCTAAGTCTCATAGAGAATAAGCATACGGTATTTCAAGAAATGTCAAACTACGTACAAAATAATGTTGGAAAATTAGAATAGAGGTACAACAGATTATATCTAACTGCTCTTGGAAACATTACTTTACATTTTAAAATAAATTTCTAGAAAAGTAAAAGAATGTGAAAGATGTTTCTTGTTGCTGTAAAATCATAATCAATATTCAGTGAGTAGTAATGGTATAAATTACACCACAACACGGCAAAGATGCATGTAAACTCTTGATGTACACACACCATGAACACATGAACACTTTGTGCAGATCCAGTGAAAACATATCTGCTTCTTCAGACCTCCGTGGTTCTGTCAGCCATCGAATCAGGTTAAGGATAATGGTTATAATGAGCCACAGACTGCACCCACACAGTACCACTAATCTCCTCCAGTACCCCTCGATGTCGTGGCGGAAACCATTCAAAATAGTTAGTCTTCCAAAATTGGAAGGGAAAACACCACAGGCCCCTCCTCCCCTCAGCCTCAGTGTGGTGTGAGAAGAAACCTCAGATCAGGACCTATTTATCTTCCGGTGTTGTCTTTTGACTGAACGTCAGCACAGACGGGACAAATATAGAATTTCAGGAAAAAAAAAATGTATAGGTGAGAATGAAACTGATTCATAGAAAAAAGAACAGAAGATTTTGTAATACAAAACACAAAAAGCAGAGTAGTGTAACATTTTTATTTTATTGGGAGAAGATGAGCTGTTTTCATTTCATGGTTTTCATTTCATGGTTAAGTATTGAGAGGATAAAGAAGCCTTGCCAAAAAAGGGAGCGTATGAGCTCACTAAGTTGAACTTTATTAAATCAGATGAAATAAAATTGTGTGTGGATTTGAGAGCATCAATCTAGTGATGCCAGATTTCAGCTTCTTCATGGTCTGTGACAAAAGGGGCTTCAGTAGACTTGAGGAAAATCTGACACGACCACAGCCATGATATTAATAATTCAATAGAGTATGGGGGGGGACTCGCTTTTTGCTGTGTTGTATTATTGGAATTTTCCTCGAATTCACCAATGCAACAACATAATAGTCACACAACAACACAGTTATTTCCTGTCCATTTTGGCCAATTGCGTGTTCATAATGTTAACTCTTTTCTCTGTGCTACCCTCACACACTGTAGCTTCATGTTTTTAATACCATCGTCTCTTCCTCCAACTCACATTAACGACTACTCGGATCACATGACAGTTTGTTAGGACGTTCCCTGGCGGAGGAATGTGACACGAGCGGGTTGCTACTGTCTTGTGTTTTTTACTCCAGAGGTCCCCGGGATCTATGGGACCCTGAGGGAAATAAACAAGGGGCAGAACTAGGCCGTGGTTCCCACCGAGTGACGTGATCTAACGTGGGTCAAGGTCAGCAGAGGCCAGGGTTTTTGGGGAATTGTTGTTGGGAGATTCCAATAGCTACACGAAGATTTTGCGGTGAAGTAACTCATAACGTGGTTGAAGACGGAGCCATCTGTTTTGTGTTAGCGAATGCACGTGCGTATGTGTTTTCAGTTTCTCAACAGGATTCTCCGGTTGCAGCATACAAGCTGTTGTAGTTGAGGCCATTTTGTGTTCACTGCTCACTATTGGAAAGATGAAAACACTTTTTCTGGCAGTCACTAGTGTCAGATGTCTAGGCAGTGAAACAAGATACAGGCAATTAAAATAACCAATATAGGGGAAGAAATATACGAAGCTGACAGTTCAACCCAAGGTTGTATCACTTCCAGTTTGTTTGAAGGCTGAATGGAGTATTGATCATGTGATCCCTGACCAAAGAGTCAAGGCTCTTAGATTCATTCTTATTCCACTTTAGCACTCGTCATAACATTGAGGTCCTTTTATTGTCAGATCAAACAAACCTATGGGGGTGGAGAGTAGAATAGTTAAGTAGGGACAAACATTGTATAATTAGACTTTTCTGAGCTGCACTTACCTCAGTATTTGTTATATTCATTTCAATAATAGTATCTTAACATGTGCCTTTATAAAATATGTTGCAATCCGAGACACACTTAGGTAATAAATACAAAAACCTCATTGGTGTTCTGCTTGATACACCTCACAGAAAAAATGTTTGTTTTAGATTGTTTTTTTACCCTAGAAAGTCTAATTTTAAATGGTGTAGTACCTTTTTAGTTTTCCTTTGGTCAGAGAAGTTGATCATTTTCATCTAAAAGTAACGTGAGCCGCCGAGCGCAAAACTGTCGCTCAAGCTGTAGGAGAACAGCGGCCTTCAGTTGATATAGAAACATGACGGTGCAACATGGCAGACTCTGTGAAGAGGACCTGCTTCTTATGAAGTGCTCATTCTAAGCTAACAAAAACACATCAATTCTTATTTTCAGGTGATTATACATTAATGACAAGATAGTAATGAATATTATATTCCATTGGGTCTGCAGGATCTGTAAGTGATATATGGGCCGTGTCCAAAAGTTACCCCCTAATTTACTGTTCCCATTTAAAAGACACTAAGTAGTTAACTTTTTTTTTAAACTGAAGAAGCAGTTTTAGTAGGCTTAAAGATCTAAAATGTATCGGAAATTATGACAGCTACAGTGCAGCATGTAGTTTAAGGGGTAAACAATAATGGCTGAATGGGAGAGCAGTGATCGGAGCTTGCCAGTAATACATTAAAGGAGTGCAACACACCGTACAGTGACGCTCTTCCATACTGCTGACACATGGAAATGTCTCACACACACATACACATGCTCAATTATACACTCATGCAACATATGTTTCCTCTTTTGTGCACACATACAAACACAAATAGATCCATAGCCTTACGGATCTACATCTACTTCATTGTATACCACTCTATCCTCTGTAACACTCCTACTTCATCTGTGGCTCAAATGAACTGTAAATATATCCAAGTAATTGTCTAAAATGGGTGTTCATGTTCAAAGAGAAAGTAGGCTATCATCTCATTTGGTTAAACCTACTTTGGTTGTTCAAAGATCAAAGGAATTTTTCCAGTCAGGGAATAGGGAACAAGTGCACAGAAGCCTGGGGTGTCGCCATGCCGCATGCCTGTTCTGGACCTCAAACCAATTAGGCCTTAATTGAGTGTCAGAGTGAAAGGGGGCCATTCAGCTGAACCTCTTTCACCCTGTTAGCCAGAGACAAGCATACTTTGTGACACACGTACTGACTGATCTGGAGGCATTTCGTCCATCCGACCCACTTACGGAAAAGGCTGCCCCAGGTCCCTTTTAAAGACCCATGTGCATCTCACGTTTCCTCCCACAAACAAGTGGACAAATGGGTTTTGCCATGCAAATGATTGGGTTAATGGTTTTGGTTGAATGTCAGTTTGTGCCCTATAAATATGTGGGCTAATGGTTCTCTTTCCCTCCCGTGAACAAGCAGAATAATGAGACACAACCAACGAGGACAAGCTGTTTGATGGCATCTTTCAGTACAAACAGCGTTGAAGTTTGTCACCATCAAGTTCGAGTGTCTCAGTTGTTCTGTCTCCAAACAACAGGAATATCGTCCTACTTACCTTCATTCAGATTATTATTTCGTTGTGTTTGTGAGAGGGAAAAAGCTTGACCGAGGTGTGAATCTGACATTTAGACTTTTGGTGAATGTACTGTAGTACTGTAGCAACTGTAGCAACTGTTCAACTAATTCAGCTTCAGTTGGATGAACAAACATATGAGAGATGAACATATATTCATCAGACAGGGGGATACTGAGAGAAGATGCTCCCTTAATTGACAGAGGCAAGTTCGGGGTAGTTTCAGTTCATGGATGGATGTGTTGTCAATTCTCTTTACTTAGAAATGAGTTAGCGCTATCCATAAATACTAAAAAGATGATACAGAAAATGAGGGTTAAAGACATATTGAATTCACTATTTTGGGTTAAAGACACTAAAACCATTTCAGCTTTGTACTATCAAACATCACCAACACAGCCTTGAAGGAAGCATATTCAGTATTAAGGAGGTTTTGTTCAGGCTGATTGATGCCTATTTAGTCATGATTATTTCTTTCGATACAGAAAAATTTGAAGCCACGTTTTCAGAGGCTTTAAGATTAAATATTGTGTTTTAGAGGCATAAAAGGCCGTTGGAATCAATATATTGTTTGGCCCTGCAAGCTTTGCATTTATCTTAAATCAACGGTACATTGCCTTTTGTAAATCCACTTGACAAAGCAATCCAAGTGTCATCATGTCAGTATCTGAGCAACTCACTACATTATCATATCTTTTTAGTGACCTCTAGGATGCAAAAACAAACAACGTTTGGCAGGTGCAAAGTAACAGAAAACATGATTTACTCATGTACTGTGATGGGCTACACCGCCCTGATGTAGGCATCAAAGTGTAAAAGCTTGTTGAATCACACATCGGTGGTGGAGAAGAGTTCAAAACAGATCACACCCAAACACCAAGGTGGACCACATCTTAGAAATCTTTCTCATGTTTTCTTTGTCTCCGTCGTTATAATATGAAAAGCTTCTTACTATTTATGGAGTCGCATCACTATGGAAAATCCTTGCTCTGAAATGAAATATTTCCAGGTGTCTGATGATACCAATCATCCAACAGGCATGAAATAGCTCAAATATTTACAACCCTGTCTAACAGAAATGGGGTGAGAGAGTAATATGCATATCTTCCCAAATCCTCTCAGAGGCCTCCAGCACAGAAAGGGTCCCAGGAGAGTCCAAAGGGTCAGCACGCAGCTTCTGTCTACAAGCTTTCTTTCCCCTCTGTTTGCTCTGCTCTGTTCCACCTGCTGCTCAAGATACTTTTACCTCGTGCATTTTTTCCACTAGCTTTCCACTGTGGTTTCTCTCCATTCCTTGCTCTGTTTTTCCTCTCTCTCTTTGTCTCTCCCTCTCCTCATGAATGTTGGTGACATTGATTTCCCTACAATTGAGCTGCAGTGGAGCTAGGATTACAGATTACAGGGAGAGAGAGAGAGGCTTTACATTCTCTTAGAACCCAAATCTATCCATCGTCCAGCGTGCTGTGATGACTGGCAACCAAACCAAGTGTCTCTTTTTACTAAGACGGACCTCAGTCACATGCAGCGTGCGCATGCAGCTCCAAACCACTGAAGGCAGATTCTCCTCATTTCTTTTGCGGCCGTAGAGTTTTGCAGTAAACTTGCCACAATCTGACCTTTACCCCAGATGTTATGGCCTTCAAAGCCATCGTGGATAAACATCAGTAGCTAAAGCCCATCGCGATTGCTGCACAAATTAATGCCAGGCGATCAATGAAGGATTTACAATGTCAAGCTGGTAAATCTTTCTCCTGATTCACATTAACAGGGTTGATGGCAAGAGCCGGAGCATGAACAGTGACGTCGGTACACAGAGACACTTGTCAGTTTGTTTAAGCACTATAGATTGCAAGAATGACACGATGTAGCATAATAACAGTAGTGTGTCATGAACAGGCTAACGTTTTTATAGAGCGCTAGTGGATGAGAAACATGTTGACTTTTATTTATTTTCATCCCACTAAGGGATTTCAGAACTTGTGGTTTGGTCACAAACCACAAATTCACTTATTCTTACCATTGTGTTTTAGAAAAGAGGAGAGGATTTAGGTAAATTATACTCTAATTTTTTTTTAATTTTATCCAGCACTGATGGATGTGTTCTTACCGTGGCGGATAACCACAGCTAACCAGTGAAAACCCCGCCTGGGTTGCTGATCCCACCTTGATCTTTGTCAAAGGACCACACCAGCTTGTTTGAGAGATGTAGCCCTTAGAGGACCAGTGTGTAGAATTTAGGGGGATGTATTTGGCGATATGGAATATAATATTCATAATGTTTTCTTTAGTGTATAATCACCTAAAACAAAGAATTGATGTGTTGTCCTAAGAAGTAGCCTTTTATATCTACATAGGGAGTGGGTCCTCCTTGGGGAACATTGGGGAACATACAGTAGCAGAACAATTAGTTGGTTTCTGGCTAGATCTTCACCACAGGAATGCTGAATTTCATTCATAAGGTAGAGAGAAACAAAAACTTTCATACCATTTGATAGTTAAATAAATGGAAACTAATTGATACCTTTAATCTCAAAAAACACGTCAAAATACCTACATGTAAAACACAATAAAACGACTAATTTGTGATGTAATGTGTTGTATATATGCTAAACCATGCAAAACCTATGGTGAAGAGTTAGAAGTGTTACCTGTCAACTCTAAGTCACCAAAGCAGAGCTGTGGATCAGCATCTACTTTCGACTCCTCTTCCAGACTGTCCTCTTTGCCTCCTCGGTTGTTTTCTCCTCCTTTTTCCACAACCCAGATGTGATTCAATCACTTCCAGATGACAACAGCATCCAGCTCAAAGAGAAATCAGTCAGGACATGTAGGTTTGTTTTTGTTGAAGGTTGCAACACCAGACAGATATTTCCTGGGAGGTAAGGAACCTTTCTGTGGAAGTGTTTGTGCTGCCATTTCCAGATGAATGGATCCAGGGAGGGATAGGCACGAGAAAGATGGAAAACATATCTAATCAATGTAATTAAGTTATGTATATGGCCATGCATACATTTATGTATGAAGCCATTATACATGTTTTTGTTTATCAGCATTTGTTTTAATTGTCAAATAGGGTTAGGGTTCAAGAGGTTAAAAAAGTCGACATATATTGTGTCACGCAAACAGAGCATGTTTGAGCTGTTTCACAGCCTACTATAGATTATTTAAGATTACAAAACCAGTTTTAAATGAAAGATAGAATCACAATTGACCACTTGGAAATATTATTTGATGAAAAATAGTTTTGTTCGAGTTTTTTTGTGAAGATTTCACACGTTATGCTCTTCACATATTGGCATTTGAATCTTCTACAGTATAAATCTCATTTTCACCAGGAATATTCAACAGCTTACACAGTTTTCAAAGGGAACAAAGTTAATATGTGTAATCTTTCATCAGAGTCAGTCATTCCCCACTAATGAACAAAAGATTACTGCATTTCACAAATACTTAATCTATTTACGCCACCTCACTGGCAAAGTGTTTGGTTGAAGCGCAATCTTTCCTTGGTGATGCTAATTTGCCACAGCTGAGAGATCAGTAGAGCAGCAAAGAACTTTCACATGTGCAGCATTTCTCCGGCAGCCCGTCTTATCTCACGACCCCGTGTTAAGCTGCAGACCAGGAAGCAGGTACTGAGGTCTGTTGCTGCGGGGCTTCTGGGGGAATCTGGGTCACTTGACCAGACATAGCATCACTCCGGACGCTTGTTTTTTTTTGGGATCTTTGTGATAAAGAGTGGGATGTCATTTTATCTGCATCTTCATTTAAAAAAAACCTGATGGCTTTCAGGTTGGGGTCCTTGAAGTCATTTTCACCTTACAGAAGACCTCTCAGCACAGATTATTTAATCTACAGGCCGTAAACTATCATAACCATAAACACAACTCCCCCCTCCCTGTGGTGTTCCCATCTCTCTATTACCATATTTAACCCTAGCACGGTATCACACCTCTGTGATTTCATTCCTCTCTTTACTAAAGCCAGCAGCTCTCTGCACTATCATGTCCTTCGATGGCAAATACAAGAGACCCAGGACAGAGGCTTTTTGAAAAAGTTACTGAGCTCCATAAGTGGTGCTTTTCTGTCTCCTTGTGGCTGCAAAATGGCAATACATCCGAAGAATATATTGAATGATCACAGATATACATCATTCCACACTTTCTTATAGTCCTTATATGATGTCATCTGAAGCACATGGGCATGTTGCTCTGTCACTGGCATCTGTATTATTAGCAACGGTTCTGTTTGTTGTAATTGTTTATTCAAAGCAAGCACATGTTGGTTTGAACTGCTGCAAAACAGCATTACGATCTACTCAACAAAGTTGATTCAACAACTGAAGGAAATCTCTTTTAAAATCAAGTTTCACTAATCGCTATAAAGGAAAATGAGAATGGCCGCCACATGTAGACATATTTTCTCATTTACAGTAATTGCCACTGCAATAAAAGTAAAGTAGAAATGAAAACCATGTATAACACAGTCAATTGAATATCAAGCCCACATACAACTGCAGTGGGAATCAGTGTACACAAAGTAGGAACATCTTTGTTCGTTTTGTTTTTACTGTGATTGTTATTCATAACTCCTTATGTTTGCATAAGTGTTACTGTCTAGTGACGTCTTCAGTAAGTCAGATAATCAAACCTCTGTGACTTTATAAATAAACTGAGGCAGACGTGATACTTGATGTGCAGTTATACAACATACCAGTTGCCTTTTTACAACACTTCACATGGTTTAACTACTTTGGGACTGTGTATATGGCTTAGTTTAAACGTCAGTTATAGTGAACTCTAGTGACATTGAAGTGATGTCTACAGTCTAAAATGATAAGCATCAGTTTGACCTGCAACTTACAAGGACACAGCCATCATGTTGAAGAGACTGTGACTTGTTCAAAACAAAACATGGTCTTCCTAAACAGCTTGATAAAAAGAATAGAATTAAAATCCATTTTTTTAAAGTAAGGACTAAGAACCAACAAATAGAGGATTTCCCATCTTTGTATTTGATGTATTTACTTCTTGCAACCACAAGGTGACAGAATATCACTGTAGTTTAGGAGTGATATGCGTTTGTGTGAGTATCTTCTAATTCTATGTTTAATTTATTTTTTTGTAATGTTTTGTGATGAAGGCCATTCATCCACTATATAATACAAAACATAGAAATAATTAGTAATGGTGCTATTTCAGTATGGTCACATTTAAGTGAACTGAATCCAAGGTGTTGTGGTTCTTTAGCTCTTTACGGCTTCATGCTATGGTTCAGCAGCTCTTGCCAGTTTACGGAGCAGTGTCACAACTAAACGGAGCCAGTTCGCTGATCTAAAAAGATACTGATGTGTTCAGTGGGAAAATCTCAAAATGCACCCAACAAACATGTGCTTTGTATGGTGAAGAAAAAAGGTAAAACTCTTCAACCATGCAAAGGAGGAAACTTCAGGCACACAATATGAAAGACTGCTTTCAACCTCGACAGGTCTTTATCAGAGAAAAGAGACAGTGCTTCTGTCTGATCCTTTTTGTACTTTCATTCAGGGGTCTGTCCTAATTGGGTAATTGGGAAAACAGGTGAGGATGTCATTCAGGGATTACTTACCCGAGATCTCATTAGCCAAACCAGTGAAAACTCTAAGAAACAAATTCAATTTAAAATAGAATAAAAGATATACTATTTTTTTGTGCAATTGTTTTCACATATAAGAGGAAAAGAATTCAGAAAGGCAAATATGCTGAAGAAAAGCATATTTGCTCTTTGGACCTCTTTCATCTTTCACGTGAAATGAAGCAGCAGAGGAGTGAATGTGGCCACACATTCACATCCACAAGAACTGAGAATTTGGAACTAGTCAAACCATCTATTAGGTGATATATATAT
The DNA here is from genome assembly GCF_004355925.1 of Anarrhichthys ocellatus. NCBI lineage: Eukaryota > Metazoa > Chordata > Actinopteri > Perciformes > Anarhichadidae > Anarrhichthys > Anarrhichthys ocellatus. Next base: position 1,978,590 of record NW_022280052.1, on the reverse strand, counting down.
ATATATATATATATATATATATATAGAAAATTCATCTTTAATTTAGTTTATTGTGCGTCTTTTGGGAAATTAATTACACTCAAAATATGGTTGTAGGGAGGTGGAGACAGATGTAACCTTAACTACTACGTGTACAAAATGATTTAAGAGATGCTGGATTATTTATACAATATTATTTAAAATAAATTTAATTTATGTGTATTTTTTCTTGACATAATATTATTTATTTATCAATACTGGTATAACGCGACACCCCTAAGGTTGCCGTTTTCTAAATTGTATCCAGGCCTAAATGAAAGAAATTACATTTATAGCACATCTATTTAATTATTTTTTTTTTCATTGTGTCTTTTATTTGAGTCGATAAACGTGTTTGTTTCTTACAGTTTCACTTGTCACTTGTTTGATTTGTGAGACCCTTGGTTATAATCCCTGATTGACGCTTGTTAGCTCCCACCTGTGGTCCCAATTACCCAATTAGGACACATCCCTGAATGAAAGTACGAAAAGGGTCGGACCAGGTGTCGTCTTTTCGTTTGTCTCCATGATGAAGAGCTGTCAATGTTGAAACTGGCAGCGTTTCTACCGTCTGTAAGCCAATGAAGGCTGTTATCAGAACTCTGAATACTCATGCTCCTCTAAGCGGGAGTGCCTTAAGTTTCCTCTTTTGCTCATGTTTACACAGGCTACTGATCGTATCAATCCCTGTTACACAAACCAGACAAACTTCACAATAAACACTTTATTTTAACCATGAAAAATAGACTGAATATCTCGATATACAATAACAATTTCTGTCAAGCAATATTTTCATTACTTTTAATTCCTGTCTTCCTCTTGTTTCAAAGATACATTCTTTTGTCTTTTTTTTTAACACCAGACAGCGGGTGTGTATTTTAATGGCTAAACACAAACAAAATGTATATCACATACCTCACAAACTGTAACAAAGTTTCAAATACATTACTGCACAAAGTACAAAAAGACATTCTTTGGGTTGGTGGGTGGTTAGTGCATGCAGATGTTGTTGCGCAAGCTGATTACAAATGCAGTAAATTCTGTGTCCAAAAACCACCTGCAATTACACACATACTGCACCTGTTTTCATCATTAACCTGCATTATAGTTAGTCACACTGATAGCTTTAATGTGACATTCAAGGTTTGCCTTATCTTCACAGTCCAATGTGCTTTGAGGGAACCAAAACTGTGCAGATTATGAGCCTTTTCTCTCTTATCTGTGCGTCTGTTTATTCTCTTTGGACCTTTTTCATCTTTCACGTGAAATGAAGCAGCAGAGGAGTGAATGTGGCCACACATTCATATCCACATCTTTTTTTAAATTCATCAAAGGTATGACCACCTATGCAATATGCTGTTTCTATGTATATGTTTGAAGCCACACGATGGCTACCACCTCTCTTACTTCCTCACACATGCACTGCTTGTACAGGACTGTCAAATACTCCACTCGCCTAACCTCCTTTGAAAGGGTTCAGATTTCTCAGCAGGTGCTCCTGCATCACTTACCGAGTGCAAAGGAGCAGTGTGGCACAGTAGAATCTGTCTTTCAAAGAAAGAAATGTATGTAAATGAAGATTGTGACGATTTCTCCCACAAAACATAATAGCAGCATTGATGAATATCAATTTGCAATCACACATCGGTTGTGGTATTTTTTACATTTTTCAGCTACACACCTCTGAAGGAACATGTGCAAACCCGCTTTGGTAAATGCCAAATCATGACTGATTTAAAGACGCACAGTTTCATTTAAATGCAGTCGGTGTGAGAGTCACAGCTGGGGTTTGCCTTTTTCTGGTTGAGCTTTGAGTTGCCTCGTACACGAAGCAGTTCTGAACTGAGGCAGGTAAAGCGGAGGACAGTCTTGCATTGACGCTGACAGCAGCTCGATCGAGTCCTCAGGGCCGAGCAAAGGGTGCAACTCCACAGAACAGTCCTCTCTGTTCAAAACTACATTTTTGAGCAGCTTGATATTAGGCTCTTCTTCTCTCTGCCCCTCATCTTCCTCGCTTTCCTCATCCTCTGCTGGATAGTCCATTCCTAGATAGCACAAGTCTTTCTCTTCTCTCACCTCCTCGTCTTCATCTTCATGCTCTGATGTTTCAGAAAGCTCCTCCACAGAGTTGTAGGAGCAGGAGCGCCGCGGGTCGTCCATCTCTCCAGCTCGGCAGCTGTCAAGCTCCCACAGGCCGCCGGGGAAAGATCCAGAAATGTCTGAGTTGTTGGCAGAGAAATTGCCCTCATCGCTGGAGCTGCTGCCGCTACCATCCTCCTGCTTCAGATCAGGGAGCAGCACAGTGGCATATATAACTGAAGACTGAGCAGAGCTGTCATTGAGGCCTGGATCGTCTAGCTGTAACTGATCTACTCTTGGGCTTGAACTGACTAAAGCACTTAGACTAAGACTAAGAGCTACAGAAGGAGCTCCACCTAGGAGCCCCTCACTATCCATGGCCTGGGCTTGGTTGACCTCAGAATCAGACTCTGGAGGAAGGGAGAGAGATAACACAGTGGCTGGGTCGGGTGTTAGAGACACAAGTGGAACTTGGACTAAAGCTGTAGTCAGAGCTGAGAGATCGATCTTGTCAACTATGGCAACTTGGGAAATATTGTCAGACGGCAGGAGCAGCTGCCAGGCTGAAAGGCCTTCTGGAGGTCGGAACAAGTGGTCAAAGGTGTCAGTCTGGAAAGATGTACAAAAAAAAACGTTTAGTTTTCAAAATAGCTAAGACGGGGGATGAATTGCATATTTTCTGTTGGGGTAGCATAGCAAACTACTCACACAGTAACACACAGATGTAGAGAATCATAGATCATAAATTTATTTGACTCCAGCAATAATAAGTAAATGTGCACGCATAAATGAGAATACATTTGTATGTATTTAATTATTAAAGTGATAGATAAAAAAACTGAAACTTGCATGGTTTAAAATGTTTGGTCAATCTACAGCATTGCCCTATGGTTAAAACAAGTGCTTTGTGCAAAAGACCAAGTGTATTGAGTTAAAGGATCAGTTCAACATTTTGGGAAATGCACTTATATGCTTTCTTGCCAAGAGTTACCACTCATATATGCTAAATAGGAAGCTACAGCCAGGCGACTGGTAGCTTAGCTTAGCATAAAGACTGAAAACAGAGGAACAGCAAGTCTGGCTCTAACTAAAAGGTAACAAAGTCTAAACTAAACTAAAGCTAAAACTAACATGTTTTTTTGTGTTATTAAAGTGTAAAAACCAGTTCTTGTTCTACGGGGTGTTGTGTGCCGGACTATTTCTTGGTCATGAAAGGCAACTTCCTTGAGTCTTACTGCCACAGTGAGGGAGCCAAGCTCACTGTTTCCAGTCGTTATGTAAAGCTAAGCTAACCTGCTGCTGGCTGCAGCATCATGTGTATCATGTCTATGTTCTCCTCTTACTCTTACAAGAAAGCGAATAACCGGATTTCCCAAACGGACTCCAGGTCTAAAATGAAGGTTGACATGTTGTTCACTTAGATGAATCACATTCAAGAGCGGCAGTGTTTTAAAAAAATGCATGTAAACATGTTCATGACAGTTTGATATTATTTTTTACCTTTTCGAGGTCTAGTCCTTTGGCCCAGGAGCATTTGTTTGGGTTGGGCACATCCTTCCACACAAACTTTTTCATCCTGGAAAGAAAAGCAGCAGATATTTAGGCTCCATCTCTCTGGCTAAAGACTTTTTTCCCCTCCCTCCCCACATCTCCCTTCTGCTAACATCAAGTGTAATTACACCCTTGTGACCTGTTAAATGTCACACTCCTTAAGTCTATCATGATCAGTGTCTCTGCTCTCTAAATTAGACTGCACCCCAGAGACTTCCATCACTTATCACTTCTTACAGGTGCCTGGGTAAAAAACTAATTTGACATACACTGATGCAGTATAATTAATAACAGGTACAAGAATAAACATGGAAAACAAATGCACATTCTGCATGTAAAGTGCCTTTTGTACGATCTGATTGCCATTGCCACATTAAAACACCCCAAAACGAATTTAATATCACAACTTTTCCATGGTGATTATTTTTGTGTGCAGCAAGATTTGTGACTAAACATCAATCTTTATTTTAATTGCTGCAAATGTGTCTTTGGAGAGTTGTCTTTTCACAAAACTGGAGCCTCTTACTGGTTTTGGGAGACGATCAGGGTGACAAACAGGACGATGAAGAGGAAGGAGATGATCATCAGCATCATGTAGGCTGCAGGGTCTCGTCTGGTGGCTGAAACACAAGGAGAAAATACACATCAGACCTATAACTAACAACAAAACAAAAGTGCTGGCATTGTGTTATCCTTAAACACTTAAATGTTGAATATGACGCTGTTACAACAGCCAGAAAACTGGTGCATACCTATAGCGTACATTGGCTCCCCCTCTCCATCAGCAAACACTGAGTACAAGTAGAAGCCTGACTGCTCAGAGCCTAAGAAATCACCTGAAATGATGCATTGAAATCATGTTGGCCGAGTTTACTCACTCTTTTATAGTAAAACGCACTGTTAACAGATACATTAAGCAATGAATAAATAAAAAGAAGAGACAGAGCAGAGATCACATCACCTCTCAGATAGATGGGGCAGTCTGTGTAGGGCAGTCTGGCCCATGTTTCCCCACTCCGGCCCTTGTGATCATCAGAGTCCTGTTGCCTCCGTGGAGACCACTGGACCACCATGAACAAAGGGGGAGAGCTGTTGTCCAACAGACTCCAGGACAGAGACACACAGGTGCTGTTGATAACCAACACACTGAATGAACGCACAAAGCGGCCTGCAGAGGAGAAAACAAAAAGAGTGAATACAATTCTTCCGGGTGACTTCTGCTCTTGTGCTTTAAATTCTGTTACACTTGCATAACAAAGGGAACTCAAAATAAAATGTACTCTCTATGGCTATGCAACTCTACTGGAGGGATGAAACATCTTTCTGCCAAAAAAACATATTCCTTTATTTGCTGTTTTGATGATCGTGTTGGAGAGCACTGCAAACGCCTTGTGACCTGAAAGGAAATATCTAGATTCATGTGTCAATTATTCAATCAATTGAATTATTATCTGAAGGGTTTGTATGCTGTGAGCACCTGTAACTGAACAATGTTTTAGTTTACATCTACCTTTAAACCTGCAGTATTGTTTTGCCCACTTGGTTTGTAACTCATTGTATATTTGCTGTATAAGGCTACTGGTATAATCTAGGATTTCAGCTCATTATCATTTGCATGATCAATTCCGACCAGCTCCTCCGTGAATCGCCACCTTATCGTGGTGGAGGAGTTTGAGTGGCTCAGTGATCCTGGGAGCTATGTTGTCCGGGGCATTAGCCCCTGGTAGGGTCTCCCAAGGCAAACAGGTTTCAGGGGAGAGCCCAGACTAAGAGCGGTTCAAAACAACCCCTATGATAGTTAGCAATAGCAATAGTGTAGAATGATCCTGTAATACTAATGTAATACTGAGAATGTGAGAACATTCAGGAACAAACAGATAAAAACAAAACACGTTTTCATTATTTTCCCTCAACTGGCTGAGAATCCCAGCTCACTCACGTTTGGGATGTCTCTCCAGCGACATGTTGATGTTGTTAGTGGAGCTCCCCAGATTATTGTAGGCCTCCACTGTCACAGTTTGGAGCTCTTGGTCCCACTGAAAACTGTAGGAGGACGCCATGTCGATCTGCTCCCTGATCACAAAGCCACTCGACGCCTGGTACTGGACTATAAATCCATCTACACAATAAGAGCGCCCTGATATTTGGAGATGCTGCGCAAAAACAAAATGCAGGAAAGCAAATATTTCTATTATTTTTAGTTATGTCTTCATTACAAGCCTGACAATGTGTATGTTTTTCAGTTTGTGTACCTCAAATAGCAGAGTGACATTAGTCTGGTTTCTGTATGGATCATCTTGAAGGACTCTCCAGAAATCAGGGCCACGGTCAGGAGCTGAGAGGGAGACCGACAAATTACATCACATTAGCTCTTACACCACTGTGTTTTAGTGGTGGAGGAGATGGTATGATGCGTTTTTCATTAGAGCTAGAATCAGATCGTCAGAAGCGATGTAGAAGGTCACATCAGGCATCTGGCTGCAAGCTGTCGTCTTTAAAGGTTAATGGTATTTGAATTTTTGGGTGAAAGTAATGGTGTTGTACTGTACTTCTGCTGTTCTGAGGTGTGGAGTAGAACGAATCGCTCCATTCGCTCCAATAGCCGGTGCCCTTGGCGTGCATGCAGCGTACTTGTACCATATACACCCGGCACATGTCCGACACTGCGACCTGCATCCACGAAACCCGCACTGGACTCTGGATCTGCAGGCATGACATCTTATTTAGAGCTCATTTTGGATAAAGGAAAATTAACTATCTGACCTGTGGAGTACACATTTGTTTCATCCATCTATCCATTTTATCCAAACAAAGTGAAAAATGTATTTCCTCATCTTTCTCTTCATATTAATATTAGCATGTGTGCACTTTCCAAAATCATTTTTCAATCAGAAGATATAGTCTCATACTAGCTCGTACCAGATCATGTCAAACTGACCAGTTGAGTCCATGTCAAAGCATCCTGTGATTTAAGGAGATATTAGACCATTTACTAGCCGAGTGCTGTACCTCAGTAACTAATATGAGTTCTAATATGTTTGTTCTTGATAGATAAACATCTTTATTACAGGTAGAATAACATTTTGGCAAAAATAGTTAGATGTTACCCATGTTGTTTTTAAAATAGAATAACTGAATGAACAGGACGTTATCTGTGGTAATCATCGAGTTTCCAATGTACTGGAAGGCATCTTCTATTTACCTCCCACAATAATTGTTATTCCAGAAAGATGGGTAAAATGTCCTTCATAGTGCCACTTAGCCAAACTTTTAATAAAAGCCTGTGGTTGGTAAACAATCCAACACACCAGCTCACCTTCCACTCCGGCTGGGCTCTTACAGCGGAGGGCGAGTGGTACCGAATCTGACACTGGAGCCCCTCGACAGGCAGAGACGGAGGGTCCCACGTGACCATCAGGACCCCACTGCTTTGGCTCACTGCCCTCACATTAGTGGGCGTGTGGGGTTTTACTGCAGGGGAAATAGCAAGGAGGAAAAGTGTGAGATTGTCTCATGCAACATGATCATAGATCCAGTAATGAAAAAAGACGGACAAATATTGCTCAACAAGAATCATGTGTCATGACGTTTACACCGTTTAGTTTTTCTGTGATCAACAGCAATCACCACTTTAACCTTTATATTTAAAGGTTCACTTCAAGCATTACAACTCTTTCCTGTATGAGCGTTTATTATAGCAATGGTTTCCTTTACAGTTTGATACTATACCAATCATATTGCCTTAAAAACTGCAGTTTGATAAATAAAACTTTCAAAGTTTGCCATTTAGATATTCCAGATATTCTAGATCTCAATTGAACGGGAGGAAATTCATATTCTTTATAGATTTATATATGCTCTTTCATTTTGAAAACACAAGCAAAATAATGATACCTACAGTGATATTTCTGTTCTGTTTAGTTGTGTTACGCTCCACACATTAATCCATCTAGCTCACCATGATCTATGGGTGACAGGTAGCTGGGTTTAGACCTGATGGGGCCCAGCCGGGACGGCATCTCCAGCCACAGCTTGTAGCAGTTCATCCTCAGAGGCTGGATGGTGCAGGTTTCCAGCCTGGGTCGAACCTGCATGCAAGCGGGCCCCATCTCCCCCACTTTCTCCCCCGCTCTTTCCCTCTCCTCCATCACATCGCATGGCAGGTCGGCCCACCTGGCATGAGCAATAAATGAAGACCTTACATCTTTTCTTTTTGTTTCCCTTCTATACAATCTGATCAATACAGTTGGAATGCCAATAATACAATGTCAGATGCTGAAGTTGTAAAAAATAGGATAAGTCTAGTTCCTGACAACTTGGGTCACATTTTATAAATTCTTAACATTATTTCCGTTGGTTGTGATAACACTGTAGAAACCAAAATAAGGCAACTTTTGCTGTAATGAAGTAAGACGAGGCATCTGGGGGCCCACAGCAATAGGCTCGTTCGAGATGAGCCAGTCCTGCGCAGTATCGATCACCGGCGATCGCCGCACAATGCATGTCGTTTAGATTTGTGTCCGACTTGATCACGACTTGCTCTGACGTCATGCACACATGGTCAATGATAAACTCACAATATCGAGGTGGCCGCAGTTTTTAGAGCCAGGCGTGGCAGTTGCTCTCCACCGACTGCATGACACAGGGCATGATGGGAAACGGCTGGCTGTCGCCTGATCAAAGAGCTGATTGGCTCTTATATTTGAAAACAAACGCCACGTTTTGCAGAAAATCTTATTTTTTTTGTGTAATTGTAAAATGTAACGCTACATTGTTGGCGATAAGTCTCATGTTGTGCAATGAAGGTTTACTCTAAAAACATACCTTGTGTGATTACTGATAATAAAGCTTATTTATACAACACACATCAAAACGTGCAGCAAAGTATTTCAGAGGCAGCAATGAAAAGAACAAAGGTCTAACAGGATGCAACTTTTTCTGTGACTTCCTGTTTATTCTTTGAAGGCTGCTGAAAACTGTCTGACTTGACCACAGTTCACTGTTCATTGGTTGCAAAAAAAACAACATGACGACGGCCGTAATCCAAGATGGCGACGGCATAATCGCCGAACTCGAGGCTTCAAAACGGCAGTCCAAAAACCAACGGGTGACGTCACGATGACTATGTCCGCTTCTTATACAGTATATCTATAGAGAGCATTGATGCAGATCTCCAGATCGCATATCTTTACTGAATCTAGACCGATAACGACACAGAGTTTAACTTTTTTCACACTATGAAGGTTAAACTATGCAATTAATCTGTGGTTCACATGACTCCCGGGTCATTGTCTGGCACAACTACAGTCAGTGTGGTCAAAGTTATACCAGTAAGTCGATCTGTAATGTGTGATGACAACAGTTTTGGGAATAACCTTTCTCTGCAAAATGAGTTTGGGGATTTGTGTAAAAGCTGTACGATCGTCTGACTGCTCGTGTGTCTTGCCCGGTCTTCTAAAACTATGAAAATAATATCTAAATTGTAATAAAATGGAATTATACTTAAAATCACCTGTCACCTCTAAATTGCAAAAGAATCTCACACATCTAAATACACAGTGGTGTATTTTGTTTATTTCTATTTCAAAGACAGCGAATTAGAGCTAAGGAAAGTAGGAAGTACATAGTATTGTTGCTCGAGAGAGAGAGGTAAGAAACAAACGTCATCATTCTGTCAGTCCTCATTGTTCTAGTGTTTTTAAAGTGTGGTGACTTTCTATTGCTGTGAGGTCAGATGTCCTGCTGACATTGATTTGTAGCTCATGATGAAATACACTTCCTAGTGTCATCTTCACACAACTATTTCCAGGGTGTGGTCCCTCAATGTGCTGTCTGGTACACTGTGTTCTGTAACTTCCAGGTTTTCAGCACAGAACTCATAAGGTTTCATGAACAATGCCACAGATTGCACAAACATCCAAATAGACGACACTAAAATAAGACGACTGATGTCAAATTGCTGCTTTACCTGGATCTGAATTCGGGTTTAGTCCACTGTGTGTTCTTCCAGCTGCAGTCCATAGCATCGATATCACCGTTGGTTACACAGTTTATATTGATGGAGACTCCTGAAACACGCACAGAGAATCACTCATGTTTAGGCCAAAGACAAACTTCACCAGAACTAGCCTCTGTGCTCTGGGATGATTTTGGTTCACATTATTGTGCTGTCACATGTCCCCACTCTCTTTTCTGTCTTGTCCACTGTGCAAAAAAGGGACTTTAAAACATCAGAGGTGAAATGTTGAAGTTTAACTTTCACAGCAGAAAAAGCTCATCCGTGTCTTAATGAATGTCGTATTTCAGTCTGTAATATTTAACTTTGCTGGTGCAACAAAGCTCACCTTCTGCAAAGATCTGGCTGTATGGGATGGTCCACTCCTGAGTGCACCGCAGCAGGTCATACATCCGAGTCTCCGAAGGACGTACTGTGATCTGGCTGACCTGTTTTGGTAAAGATTAATTACATGGATTGTACTTTCCTAAAAAAGTAAGTCATTAAAACTTGGTGGAAATGTTCCCAGCAGGGACAGTTTTTTTCCTTTTTTCTTACCCACTGGTTGACTGGGTGGTACTGACTGCGATGAAGCGGCTGCTGAAAGTTGAGCATCCACATAGCCGTGCTGGCGTTGATGCTGTGGTCGTTGAACACACAATACACTGTTACGTTCTCCCCTGGTCGCGCCACCACTTTCTCAGGGATGTAGCTCACCGCTGCGCACACACACACACACACACACACACACACACAAACAAACATAAAATATATAATTTTTATAACTTGTATATATCTCAATACGTCTTTTATTTTTAGATATAAAACGAAAATGTCAAAAGTAACAAAGGAGAATAGAACAAAGACCCTCAGGTGAACAAACGTCTAACTCAATCCCATTCACCCACAGTTTCTGTGTAGACGTTTTTACAAAAGAACAAAAACTTTTTCAGGGATTTTGAAATCCCTCAGTTGCAGCCAACCAAAACATCTGCGTGGAGTCAAAAGAAAAGTGACTCATCAGCAAAATAGGTGAAGAGCTCAACAAAAGAAAACTTTCAAATCAATTAAAAAAAAAAACTCATGTCACATGTTTCATCATTGTTCAAATGTATTTTACTGCAGATACTCATTTCATTTGTAACAAAGTGAAGTTTTCTGTTTTGGTGAGATGACTCAGAGCTGCTGAGTCATCTCACAAAGGTTTAACACCATGACACACAGACAGTTTACTTGTGCAATATTAAGTAGAAGAGCAACACATACACACGCATGTGTACACGAAATAGAAGCAGGCATGCACAGAGACGCCTAATGACAAAACTAAGCACTGCCAGATATCGGACTTGTGTTGTTTACAGCCCTCAGGCTAATGTTCACATTTTAATTAGCAGTCTTGTGTTGCAGAACACACACTAACAACCAGCAAACAAGAGCTTTTCATAGTCTCTGATTAAAAGGATCATTTATATTTGCAAACAATTCTCTGTCTCATTTCTCAACTCTCAGTTTCAGCCTCATGTTCAGCACTTTGTGCGGATTTGCTGCTTGTGACATTTTCCTGTTTTTAAGTTATACTTTACGTTATGTTATTTGTAGTTGGTCACTAGCATTGAGAACGGCTCTGAGTCTATTGACGTTGACCCCACTGGGAATGACTTCTTCATAGCTAATGAGCTGGACTCATTTTAATAGTTCAGCATCGACATAAATCTACCTGAGAAATAATTGAGGTCAATCTACCACAGTCACTGATGAGTGTTGAATTGCAGCCATCCTCACAGGTTTAAAATGTTAGCTAGCCAGGTTTGTTGCAAAAGGGTGAAATGAATGTAATCTCACTCAAGCCATTAAATACACAAATTACCTTTAAATTCAGTTCAGCTGTTGTGGGTCTGAAACAACACTGTTACATTATCAAGTTTCATAACATCAGCAGTTAGTTTCTATCAGCTGTGACACTGTATGGCTGGTATTGTCTTTGTGTTTTTCATCATGGCAGGAACTACCAAAGAACAGCTTGGAGTTCTTTGCCAGGTGTCTGTGGACAGATTTTGATACAGCGATACCGTCACCCGCCAGGAAATGAACACAGTCGAGTGACTGATGTCGCCATCTATTGAGCCACTAGCGCGGGTGAAAAACATAACTGCTATGTCAGTTAGTTCCTGCTCATTTCAATGAAGGCTATGCTGTTCTTCCAAGAATCCCCAGGGAGTCATTGAACTCCAGTGACACATTTATATTAGAAGGGAAAACAGCTGCAAAAGCATTCCAGTGTGAGTAAAAAGAACATCATCTTGTATTTCTTTTGCATTGCTCAGTGATTTTCTGTCTCTATGCAAACATTCGGAAGGGAACGGTTCTTACTGTCCAGGTAGATGTGGTGAGGTTCACTCCAGTCGCTCCACACTGGAGGCTGGTCCAGGCCGGAGCAGCGAACCTGGATGGTGTGGTTCAGTTTGGGCTTCAGCTCCAGAGACAACCTGGGCTCTGCAGGTGCAGACACCACCTGGACACAGCAGAGAGGGGATCAACAAACACAGAAGCACATACACACACACACTAAACTGACTCAAGGATAGTTGGGCGTGTTAACATGTGAGAACCATGATTAAGAGTTGCCATATTTCTTTTATCCACCTATAGGAGTCATAAACAGAAGGTATAAAATCCCACTCCTGGATGACTCATGGAGTTTGTGATCCACTGCTGAACACTGAGTGCACTGTTGAATGCTAAGTACGCTGTATGAGGCTATATAAACGGCAACTGACTGTGAGCAAGTCGCACTGAGTCAACACAGTGTCTTGTCAGTGGAAATTTGCGCTGCAAAAATGTGTGACTCACTCCAGCTTCAGACTAACTTGTGTAGGTTTCTATATTACATCATCACTACCAATGTACTTTAAGTTCTTTAACACCTGGAAGCATCACTTCTCTGTTTGAAACATTTTGCACCGGTTGTCGAGACTTTTTTTTGCAATCTGCACATAATATTTCCTGTTTGAAACCAAATGAAAGCATGAAGCTCATCAGCTTTTTTCAAGTGTCAAGGGTTAATAAATTGTTACTCATGGCTATAGATGCTTTTATAGATTAACTATAAACCATTATTAATTACTTAACATTTATAGCTGCAGACTAGACAGCCAAGAGCATTTATTAATGGATTATTAACCTGTACAGTATAACAGCATATTTACAAAATGGAAAAGGATAAACACTAGCCTAAGGTCTTTTTACATCCTGTGAACCCAAATGTTCTTATTAATAGCTTATAACTAATCTATAACAACCAATAAAGTCATTAATTACAGTTTACAAATCCTATATAAAAGGTTCCTTATCATGAAATGGTCAATGTTTTCAGATCACATGACTCCCAGTGGGTGCAGTGGCAAACTCTTACAAGGTATCACATCGTATGTATTATTATATCAATGCTTCGTGTTACCTGCCATGCTGGATGAGCGGTGTTGGGAGAGTGTCGGACTTCGTATCTCAGCGGACCGATATCAGAGTCTGGAAGGTCGTCCCATTGTAAAATCAGTTCAGCTTCAATGGTCTGAATATGTGACAGGTTGACTGGAGGACTCGGTTTCACTGTGGAAAAAGAAGAGATCGTCTCTAAAACAGAAGCACGTGTTTACAGTCACAGCAGAATATACCGTTAATCATATTGCCACTTTGATCCTAGTTTAATATCAATTCACATTTTATCAACGGTTGCTAAATCCAATGGATCGTTACAATAACTGCATGAAATTAAAGGATCATTATTGCCATGTGGCGTATAAAAGTACAATATCTGAGTTTGCATCTGGAAGAGATTTAAAGCTCCACTGTGTAGCCGTAAGGTCACTTGTTATTGCAGTGGTTATTAACTGAAATATGACATAACAGCACCGTATGTATGTAAAGATGCAGTTTGCTGTAATTGCTCTTACCTTAATGCAACAAAGATCAATAATCATGTAATCCTCATGTCAGGATTATCAAAATTAAATTAATGAATAAATGACATCTTGAGTTCATAAAAAATATTGACAAAATATGATTTTCGGTCTTAACGATAAAGCTTACACACTTAAATGGCAGTGAGTGGATTTTTAATAAAAGGATGTAGCTGGGAATTTTGATTATCCCATGATTCATCTGTGCTGTATATTGAGTTTAATATTCAGACTGAATTACGATTTCAGGTGGATTTCAGAGGAGTGCCTTATATTTACTTCACTTCACTAAAGTCATATCATCTCAATTACAACACATACAGAAAGAGATAATTGAATCTAATAAAACCACAAAGATGTCTACAGGGAGAGAAGTGATTACTTTATGAGTAATAGCTCAACACGATATTTTACGGACTGCTCCCACACAGACTGGCTTTCTTTTTCTTCTGAAGGGCTAATTTCAACATGTAACCTGATGAGAAGCAACATACTTTCTTTAAAAAATTAATTTTGTTACGTTATCAGGTGCCATTCAACTGAAAGGTTCTCAATGTTGGTTCATCGTATAGGTGACATTTTTTACAGTCATACCCTAATCTGAATACACAGTGTTCAGTGATTGTTTCTTTGGCTACAGAGCAAACAAGAACTGTTAATAGCTAATTAAGCATGACTTTTCGCTTTGAAGCTGGATGTTTTACTGACACAAAACAAAGCATGAGACAAAGAAATTCTTTTCATACCAGGCCGGTCAGGAATCCTGAGGAGAACAGGCGGAGCGATGGCGTAGGAGATGCTGATGGTTACCACAGTGACAAAGTTTGTCGCAGCGCCAAGAGCGAGTGAACACATGAAGGAATCCTTCGCTTCACAGACAACGGGATTATCAGGTGCAGTATTCCCATCCTTCACCTCTGTGTCGTCTTTCTGTGAACTAAGCAACAGATAGGAAACATACTTAAGTCCCTCTGTTATCTCAGTGCAAAGTATATCTGAATTTAAAATATGTGATCGGAACTAAATATCAATACATGTCCAAAATGATATGACATTATCTTCATTAGCTTGGACGAGAAGTCTTTGAACATACTATACACTATAATTCCATGACAACTGGGCAACTTCATCTACTGATGGAGATTGTGTGACACGATTCAATCAGAGTTAACACATACGTATATATAGTACGTAACCCCCCACTGAGCTGTTGGGAAAGGTTCAGATTAGACTAAAGCACATACACACACAAAATAATAAAAGGGTGACGTTTAATACTCACAACAGCCGCTGTAGACTAACTGCCATAGGACCAGCATCCACCATGGTTGATGGTGGAAAGAGAGACTGAAGGTCACATGTTAAATTTTCCCAGGTTTCATCAATTCTGCACAGTATGTCCAAACAGGTGCCTGACAAGAAATCAGAATAGCATGTTAGCGGCATGATCAGTGCCATCTCCCCTTTCCATTTACATCAGTGTGACCTTCAAATAAAGGCTTCTCAGAAAACGGCCTAGGTTCGTATTCTCAGAAGAGGGAAATGTTAAAGTTGCATGCGGGAACACAGTAATGAAGGGGAAAAAGTACTTTAGATTTCAAGTAATCGAAATGAGATTGGAAATTTCTTACTTGTGTGACAAGAATAGTCAACAGCCTCAGCAGCTTTGTGAGGCTGTTGTTATAGGCACGGCTGTGCTTTGAGTTAAATGCCAACATCAGCATGCTAGCATGCTCCCAATAACAATGCTAACATGTTAATGTTTAGCAGGTATAATGTTTAACCATGTTCATCTTAATTTAGCATGTTTGGTCATTAGCACTAAACACAAAAAGAAAGCTAAGTGTGGTGGTGGGGACAAATTAGTGTCTGTTCCAACGCTGCCAGAGTGCAGATGTTTTACCGTAGGAAACAAGAGACAAAGTAAACAAACTTGCACTTCAGCCTACATGTGCTGGCCGTGCTGTTAGAGTTAATAAAGCGTAAAGACCACACCAGCATCTAACCAGATCCAAGTGACAAATGCTGCTCCATTTACACAATGTTTAATGTGCTGCAGCTAAACAGCTAATTAGCCATACGGCCTGCAAACTCATGTTAGCAGTGCATCGTTCCACTTGTTCAGTGTGTGAGGCACCATACAAGACCTATGTTCATGTTCATGTCATGAAGGAAACTTTAGTAGGTAAGCTCATGTGTCAACTGGCTATTCAAATATGAAATTCCTTTCAGTTGGAAAATATTCACAACCACCTACTACATGCTCTCTGTCTGCCAAATTAATTTCATAAAAAAAAGGTATAGATATTGTTGTATACATAAAGGTGAAAGTTTAGTATTTATGTCAGACATTTTTGACTTATTATCTACAGGAGTGGTCCTGGCTATGTAGTGTATACTCAAGAGGGTTTTTTTGTTCAATCTCAACGTGTCTTGAAGGCATTGTTGATGCTGAAAGCAACAAAAATAAGTGTGACTAACAAGCAAACAGGAATGAGCAAAACAATGAGTGACTTTGGAGCTGAATCACACTTTCTGACTGTCAAAAGACAGACAGGAGGCACAGCTTCTGTCTTCTCCATCAAATCATCATCACTAAGACATAAAGCTGGAAGGTTTTTGCTAACCACCAGTGAGTCAAAGGAATCACAGCGCTTCGCAGATCGATGAAAACAACACTGTGCATGTCAAACAAATCCTCCTCACCTCCCTCATGTCTCAATATCGCCTCACCATCTTCACCGCAGCGCTGACAATATTAAGAGAGCATTGTATAATTATGACTCACTTGAACCGGCCCCACATTTCCTCTTTAAACTCAAGACCTTCGTACTCTCTCTTCTTGCTAGAAAACAGTGGTGCTGAACAATTTCCTGGATAAGTAGAAAAGGTAAGAAACAGCTGGTTTGATTCTGTTGTGCTGATAAATGTGAATCCTTGTGAGCCAGACTATCTTGTGAATTGCCAGCACAAGACCCACCCTGATGGGAGGAGGGATGCCAGCTGAAAATTCATTAAATGAGCCTGTCAGGATGATCTTTAGAGGCCTCTCTGTCAGTGACAAGTGACGACACTGCAGGAAGACTCACGAGGCTCTGTCACGCTGACCCCGCTGTTTGTTCTGATGAGCAGCAGCCGCATCATACAGCCACCCTGTTGCTGCTTGAGATCACTGTGTATTAAATGTCTTCTTGTAAACAGATAGTTACGCTCATGTTCTCCCATACAGCTAGTGAGGTCTGTCCTGTACATCTTGTCAGAGGTAAAGCATGGAGTAGCGGCAAACTGTCAGTGTGCTAACACAAATTCAACAGGGACCCAATCATCAAAACATTGGTTTGTGGCGTCGCTAGCGTTGAAAACAAGACTCTTTGAATAACAAGCAAAATGTTTTGAAGCTTTGGTACAAGTTGGTCTTACTAACCTGCAACCTCAATGTTTACTATTAAAAACAATTTAAAGCCACTTTAATAATTGTCTTCTTACATGTAACACTGATGAAAGTGAACAAAGCCCTGGAATAAAACACTGGAGGCACCACACTGCATGCGAGTTGAGATAATTGGCAGATATTTCTGCGAACGTGCACAAACTCTTTCAAAAGGGACTTATCAGCCAGGATAGGAGCAACCCTACAAGCCTTGAATAAATAATCTCATTTTAGATACCGGTGTCTAATCAACTCTTACCGCCAGAGGACTCATGAGGATGTGATTCATTTGTCGAGCCCCTGAAGCTGCAGAGGGGATAGCGTGGGAGGTTTGATTCAGAGCGGTTTGTCTCCAGTGCGTGTGTGGCGTCTCCCTCTGCAGTGAGGTGTGCTGAAGGTGAGTCACAGCACAGCTCATCCTGCCATGGGAGGTCCAGGGCACCTGGATGGAGAGAGGCTCCCTCCTCAGGCTCCAAACACTGAGCACCTGCTCAAGAGAGGCAAGAAAGTTAACTCGGGATAGAAACAAAATTAATGTTCACAGTGTTTTTATATATTTAAGTTTATTTTATTTTCTGCATGAGACACGTCAAATTAAAATATTTTTTATATATATTTTTTTATCTATCAATATGGTGTTTTTTATTTTTTATTTCACATTGAAACAACTGGCTGCTGCATTGTATCTACTGTATGTACAGAGGCATGAAAGTGTCTCAATTGTTTCTTTTTGCAAATATAAAGATTTTTAGATTATAAGGTTATGATTTACATTTTTACTGAGCAATGTTTCAACTACTGTATAAATAAGGCACAGAGAAGCTCTGATTACAACACAAACACAGGGAGAGCAGCTTTAAATGTAATATATATATATATAATATATAATAATATATGTCCCTTTATTAGCACAAGTCATTAATCAAATATAAGTTTTCATTAAATGAAGGGATGAACTGGCAGAATTGGTGAGTAAGAAAATAAGGTTTCGGTTTAGGTGAAGGCTAAACCAGAGAAAGATCATGAGAAAAGCCCAAAGACCGTGTTAGTGTACATCACCCCTGTGATGGGGATTTAGCTCAGGTGAAACTCGGAATGTAGGTTTGACAACTGGTAGAGAATAACATACTGTCAAAGAAGACTGTACACTGGTTTTCATTTTGACACCACATGAGCTCCACACGGGAAATATGACGACTGTATACATCTCAAGTGTCAACACTGGTATGAGGCTGCTGCATAGTGTGTGTGTATCTGGAGATTATATAGACTTGTACATCCGGACCAGTATTACCTGAGCACTACCTGAACAGAAATGTCAGCTCCAAACTGAAATAATCTGAAATTACCACCACTAATTGGAAAAAAACAAAACACAATAGGGATTTCAGGATTCAAACCATCTCCATCTAAGAATGCCAATCTCCTTGTACACATTATTAACATCCAGAATTACATCTATAATTACATTGTAAGAATCTCAGCCAGGAACAAAGCCTGAAACAAATTAACTCCACACACCGATGTGACAAGAACACTGCATTAGATTTAAGTTCGGGATTCAGATTAATCCATAGCTCCCTTTGGCAAAACCTCAGAGAGGTGCATGAATAACATAATATCCTATAGTGTCCTCCTACAATATATCCTACTTATAAGTTCCTTCCAATAACTATTTTTGAACTGAACCTTTCTAAAGGTAAGTTTATCTGTTTACTTTACTCCAAACGTGAATCGGCTGTACATTTTTTTTAAGAGAGAAAACTGGTACTACTGAACTGTTGCGTTGGAGTTTTAACTCACCATGAGAGAGCAGGAGGATATGCATCAGGACCGTCAACATTACAGACCGAACCCTGTAGAGATACAGAGAGGGGATAAGTAAAGGATTGACAGAGAGAAGGAAAAACCTTGATTGTGCAGCGGTAAAAAAAAACAAAAAACGTAGTAATATAGATGGTGAGAGATAAGAGACACAGATGAAGACATGAATTGAGTGAGATAGGTATCAGGGATAGTAGAAGTTGATTTAATGTTGCTGCATAAACATAAAGCAGGTGTAAATGAGGTACTAAAGGTTGAAGTTGTAAGAGTGTGAAAATTGAACAGATATGATCTCTTCAGCGTTCTAGCAAATACGCCCTGTGTCGCGTTTGGATGTTGCCGGGCATGGGAGTAATCTCTACAGGTTATGCATGACATAAAAGGCTTTCAACAGTCCATGCTTAATAAGCAAGAATAATGGATAACAATCTCAAAATCTGATTACAACAGAACCAGTATCATAGGAGAACAGTGGGAGGTGTATGTGCGCAACTGTGAACAACCCAGTTCCAAGAACAGTTGAAGAACTGGTGGACCGACTTCTCATTCTCATAATGACTCATTAGGCAAAAGGTCTGCGCTGTGTCTCTACTGGTACACAGTACTGTGCCAGTAAAGTGTCATGTCTACTTCAGGCTGGTACCTTTTTCATCCTAAAGCACGGGTTCCCTTTTCACCACCACATCCCTGTGGAACGAGCTCCTTTACCCTTTCATCGACACCAAATGGGCTCATTTGGATTGATTTTAAACTAGATGTTATTTTGTACTATTAATTACATACAAATGGACATTGATTATATACAGCACATTAGGTTACGTCTCTTTTTTTCCAGGAGGTTTCATTGTTCATTGTGTGACGATCCCTGCCTTTCTCTGCCAATCGCTTATTGTTATGAGGATTTACAGATAACTGGTGGCAGGGGATCATTAGGGCCAACTGGGAACACCTGGGCCCAGTGTTCGTTACATTACATTAACGCACATATTTTGGACATTTTGTATTATTATCTCTACACAATACTTCTCATATTGGCTAGGCACTGTACTTTGAACTATTCACAGTCCTGTACAAAACTGTACACCTCTTGTTTCTAACTATGTTTATTATGCAAGGCAAATTCCTGGTTAGCAATAATCCTGATTCTGATTTGTAAATGATGTGTTTCATCTGATCACAATGCAAGATATCATGAAATGCAATGCATTGCATTTGTGGATTCATTATCATAAGCTAGCAGTCATGACCAACTTCATTTTTTAAAGTTGGATAACATTCACAGAGACCACCTTTATAAAATACTGCAAACTTACATTGTAGTGGTCAAAAGCATGGGCTTTGCCTAGCTGGGCTTTAGGTTAAGGAGGGAAAGAGTTTTTCATGGATCTGAAGCAGTGCTGCAAGCAATTCTATTTTGACTCCAGCAGGATTGAAGATCGGTGATGTGATTCAAATAATTATTTGCAAGGGTAGAACCAAAAGTATTGCAAAAGGCAATGTGGCCCTCTCAGACCCATCCTGTTTCAGAGGCAGATCTCTCACTGATAGGAGCACCTCCCGCTCTCCCTCCATAACTGTCTGTAACAGCTCTGCACACAGAAACACGACTCAAACGCAGGACTGAGAGCGAGCGCAGCTGAAAACAGTCAATAGTTTAGAAGGTTAGGACAGAGTTTGGCATCAGGTTATTATTCGGTGAGGACAAACAAAAAAGACAAGCAAAACCAGGAGCAGGCAGGTGAGACTGGGTTGTGCATTAGATGATCTGGTTAAAGACTGGAGAAAGAGGGTTAGATATGCAGGGAAGCAAATGAGTGACTGGGTATGTGGAAACACACTGAAAGTCACTATTGGGCAGGTGGATAATGGCAGGTAGAGGGTAATGGCTGTAAAAACAGGAAAACAAGCAACGATGAGTAATCAGAGGTCGGCATTGAGACACTTTCACTGATGAAATACTCCAGAGCTGTAATTTACTCATGAAAGCATATTCTGACACAAAGCAGAAGGAAGGACATTATTTTATCTCAAAGTTCTCATCATATGACCTTAGAATGACAACCGCACAGTTAGAAAACATGATGCTACAGTTTTCTCCTTCAACCTTCCGTTCTTTCGACACAAATGTTCCCATAAAAGGAAAAACGTGTTCCTACAGAACACAGCCGTCATCACCACCAGGTGTTCAAAACAAATCCTCTGGCATTTTGAAAAAAACAACAACCCCATTGTCATGTACATGTTAGATGGAAAGAAGCAGCATCTTGAATATTTTATTAGCCTCTGTTCTATCCAAACCAATGCTTTATTAATATAAGATTAGCCGTTACGGATCCCCAGAGGGAAGATTTGGGAAGGACACTGCATAAAATGCCCTATCACATATGTGATTATATACCATGATATCAACATAAACTGTTCATGGATAAAATAATCAGATAGAAATATAAATTTTCCATAAATTCAATACCTGACAAATCATGGTGCGTTGTCACATTGATGCCAAAAAAAAAATTCAAACATTGCCAGGAATGAAATCAATTGATTTGCTCCACCGACTACACAGGTTTAATCTAATCAGAGGTATGACTTGGATAGCTGTCACAGTATAAACAGTAACAAATTCATAGCATGCCTTAGTATTTATCATCATATCACTCAAGCTTAGTGAGGACCATCAAAATGTCAAAGCCAAAAGCAATACGCCTCAAAAGTTACAAAAAAGTCACACGTTTACATCCACTGTCTTATCATCACAATGTGGTTCGGTTGGGATTAGGATAAGAGTGTTTTGTTGCTAGTGCATAATAATAATAATAATCATGACACAACTTATTGATATACAAATACTGAACTAGCTTCTTACTGTAATTAAGTGCCCTGAGTAAGCCAATGATGCTCCAAAGACGTGAGGTGGGATGAATGAACAAGAAAGCAGAAGAAAGGGATGGATAAAGTCCATGCATATTGTAAACATTCAACAACATACTAGTCAGTAGCCCCTGTCATAAAATGTATAAATACGTTGTTATTTTATTTTTAAAGTAACTATTTGCTGTGCTATAAATGCACCTCTGTTGTTCGGTTTTGCTGCTGTTTCCTCGCTTTCCTTGGAAACAATCTGGCCGGAACAAGATAACCATCTGAAACTATTTTCCACATGCACAAAGGGAAGCTCTGCCCTTCATCTCCAGTGACTTTAGTTGGCCAACATGTCTGAGTCACTCCTAGCAAGTATCAAGATGATCTGACGCGTCGGGGCTTGTTTACCCCATCTGGCGGCGGCAGCATATTTTAGGTTATCAGAAGTTTTTCTCTTTTCTATTCCTGACAAGTTTCCCATGAAAAGAAAAGTAAATTAAGAACAAGAGAAAAGTATGAGGACGCACCAAATAGTTGTCAATGGAAGAGAATCAAAGATTGCGTGAAAATATAACTTAATGTGAACTATCTATCGATCGATCTATCTATCTAAGTCCGTCTGTAAAGTGCATCCTCAGTGGACCCTAAATACGCAGAAATGACAGGAGAAACAAGTCAACATCAGAGTTGAAAATCATTCCAGCTGTCAGTTTGACAGACACGTTTTTAAGATCCCATTAAAGGTTGGCAGCCCGTCCACAAACACCTCATGTGTGATTATGAGAAAGTGAGAATTAGGAGGCTAATATCGAGACTGTGTCCTTACATTGCTGTGTCCCCTGGCAGTTTATTCTGTGTCCTGGTTCTCTTTTGTCCGACTCAGTTCATCCAGGTGAGTTTAAATCCTCGGTGAGGAACTTCTGTGCGCCTCAGTCAGAGTCCACTGTCCATGTTTGAGTCTGAGACCAACCACCAAAATAATGAAGATTTCCCCAAACAGAATCGTTTCCCCTCACAAACGCACACACGCACACACACACACACACACCCACACACGCTGCTACTGTTTGCTTGACGTAGCGACCGACTGAGAGGAGGGAGAGGCTTCCACACGCACAACAGCGTACTGCCCAACCGGGATGCGTTCAGGAACACCTCCGGAAATCCTAACATTTTCGATGACAAGTAGGCCTATACAGTAGTGGCTGGTTTTGTTTTTAGCTGTAGCCCAAAATTGTGATCCCGACGCATGCCAGATTTCTCTGTGGACCTCTTGATTTATGATTCTCAAGCAGCATTTATTCAATTTTTTACAAATAAGTGAGTTTGCAGCTGTGCACATGAATCTGTCGTGGTCATTCTGCTGCTAATGAATGAGTAAATATAACAATCTGTGAGGTGTAAATTAGTCTGCATGGTTTGAAATGTCATTTCCTTGATTTTTATTTTGGTGTTTATCATTCCCGTGGCGTAAGACAGAGCTAGAAAAGGTCATCTTACAGACAGGCACTCTCCAAAAATTACAAATGTTCCTAAAGGGCAAATCACGTGTTGGAAAATAAAAATAAAAAGTTCTTTACTTATCTTTGTAGTCTATCATAGTAGAGATGGATTTGCCATCAGCTGTATGTGATGATAAGCAGACTGCTGGTAACATGACGACCAACATGATACTAAATGCTTTAAGCTCCCCAACATCTCTTGCTTCCTCTGGATACCACAGACCCCTGGGGACTACACTCCAGCCTCACAGATGTTCCACATCATGTCAGTCAAACATGGCTTGTACTCGTATGAAACAGGAGTCAACAGATTGGAGTGAAATGGTGCAAGCACAGGTGCAAAAAGTCTAGTGGATTGGTGATGTCATGCAGGCTTCTGCTGACACTCTACTTCTGTGTTATTTTTTAAATCCTCCTGAAAAGCCCACTGTTTAGGTCGTGGAAAGAAAGTCTCCATCCAGACAAGAATCCTCGGCCAAACCACTAAGTCAACCGACTTTTCCAAATGCAAACAGACATTTCAGTCAATCCGTTATTTGAATGGAAAGTATGTCTGTGTCACTATTAACTATACAGGGAACTCCACATAGAAGAGTGAATTATTTAGTTGTCTTAGAGATGTGGCCTGACATTTGTGTGTCATGTTTATACATTCTCAAAACTTCCATGGCACACCAGTTGAAAATACAAGATGTACGTTATTACAGTAATGCTGCTTGGTGTCCATATATTTCTCTGATTTTGTCCTCCAGATGATAGCTTATATTTGTAGATGCTGAGTATACAGTCATACAGGTACGGAGAAAATTGAATTTTAAATGGCTCATGTCAATGGAATACACAGGTGCTCACTGTGCTTACAGCTTATCAGT
This sequence comes from Anarrhichthys ocellatus, assembly GCF_004355925.1. NCBI lineage: Eukaryota > Metazoa > Chordata > Actinopteri > Perciformes > Anarhichadidae > Anarrhichthys > Anarrhichthys ocellatus. The sequence continues at coordinate 1,954,501 of NW_022280052.1, read as the reverse complement.
GTTTCTCACTGGCTTAATGTGAGTTTGTGGTGCAAAGAGGAAAAATAATTGCGTCGACAAATGCTTGTTTACCAGTCTTACAGTTTTTCGCATGGTCTACCAGCTCTCTTTCTTCTCTCACAATCAATACAAAAAGTTTCAATGAATGTTCCCAACACATCTGCCTGCTTTGTCAAAAGCTGTCTGAGTGGCTGTACACAGAACTGGAGTCTGCAAAAAAGAATCACTCTACATATGTGATAAATAAGGAGATTGATAAATGTTTAATTTCAGAGTTCAGAGTTTTTTGGGGGGGGATTATGACCTGCCCAAGGTAATCCTTGAGACACTGAATGTACTCAGTACATTTTCCTCACAAGTGCAGTACTGTAGTACTATTGAGTATGTAATCACTATATTGTTGGGATAATACCCCAGTCCCACGTGGTTGACCATATATTTTAGGGCTATACTTAAATTCAGGGTCAAAGTTTGGGTAAGCTTCCAGAGAATAATGCAATACGCTACGGGGACCTCACAAGTATAGTAGTACAGGGTGTGTGTGTGTGTGTGTGTGTGTGTGTGTGTGTATGCGTGTGTGTGTGTGTGTGACAAAGTGAGAAACTGCCTGCAGTCACTATTAAACTTCATGACGTAGAAAGGATGCGTCATTGTGTGCTTGCATAAAGTTGCGCATGCAAAGAGGAGGAGGTTCTTTTGTAAATGGATTTCATTGATCTGTGACACGATGGAGGATATGATCACTTTACTTTCATAGCCCCCCGATCTTTATGGAGATGGATTTTGTTCATTATTAAGAGCAGCCTGGAATTGGAATGTCACTGAATGCTGCAGTGAGTGGGATTTGAAGCATCTGGTTTCACCCACATCCAAAATCCCTACAGAGGAGCAGAAAAAGAAGAAAGCAGATGAAAGAGATGATTTTGTTCTGCTGTCAAACAGCTATTTGTTACTTTAGACAATTACAGTCATGTTATTGTCAGATGACGTCTGATTGCAAACATATGCCAATGTCAGCTGCTTTCTATCAGCAAACTGTGTGAATAAGAAAACTGGCACTGATGACAGAATGACACCTGATTTATGATTTAAAAAAATATATATATTAAAAAAACAAAACCTGATTTGAACCTGATGAAAAATAATTTTTATGAGAGTCATTTTGTGATAGTGGAATATCATGCAGACGAACTTATTCAAGTCTTATTCAAACTTACTGCCGACATTACTCATGAAGTCAAATTACTTTGGTTCTAGAAAAGAAACATGAGAAAAAACAAACATGCGGCCAAAGCTATGAGGTTATTCCTGCAAACATGGACCCCTAAGAAATTTAATCTGCCCGTCATTCCTGCTTTTGGGAATCTTTTCCATTACTTCACAGCACAGCATTAAAGTGATACATAACCATATGATTCACAACCTGCTGCACATGATATAAAATTAGGTTAAAACAAAAGGTTCCACTGATCAGATAGGGATCTGAAAGAGAGCGTGTGCAGGAGAAACACACCCTCACACACCCCGACACACTGCAGCAGCCTCACCCACAGAATGCATTCAAAATGAGATGACATCATTCCCTCCAATGACATCATCTCATCCTCTGTGCAGGAATGATATCATCCTCTTGGTATATGTAATCCCCATGTGAAGATGTTTGTGTGGTGCAAAGATAAATAAACAAGTAAATGAATAGTCAACATCTGAAAATGATTTGTGATTGATCTCAGCATCTGAGACTAATAAAGGGCAACTATTACTATACGTGTGTCGGGTTGCCGTGTCAGTTATCAGTCACAGACTGTTCAAAAAACATTTTGGTAGGTTTCATCAACATGTCATAACCTGCATATAAACACTTCATATTTGGTTGTTGAATTTAATTCATCAGTTAAACATTTTACACCACAGTATCTTGGTACCTACTTTAGTACTTCCTGAGCTTCACTGTATGAAAGACACATCCATTAATGTATTCATTGTGTTAAGGGAAAACGCTTATATATATTTATGTTTAGTTTTCTACTTGTCTTTTTCTTCTTTATCACAATCATTATTAAAAGTTAAAAGATGATGAATTTGGGGTTACAGAACCAGTATGGTCAAAGTAGTTATTACAATTATTGACTGCAAAGTATAAAGTAATGTATATTTAGTCTATGGTAAGCCGATTGCAAGATACCAGAGTAAAATACCTTGTTTGTATGATCATACGTATCCATTACCATTACTCCCATGTCATCATTGCACAGGGGGATGATTGGACAGCAAACTACTATGTAATCATTAGATGAGTTAAGCTCTTTACATGGTAAAAAACATTGTGAGTTGACTCTTTCTAACAAACAGCCTATCAGTGTCTTCTGACCTCAAACAGGGAAGCCACTTGTAAATAATTCAGATTCTTACCGAGAGGAAAAAAAAAAATTCCTCACGGTGGGATTGCATACCAAGAGGATGATGTCATGCTTGAAGACTGGCTAGGATGATGTCACTGAAAGAGACAGTTCAATCTCTTTACTTCAACTGCATATATGGTTTGGCTGAAATGAGATTCAACTCGATCCTCATTTCACATGCAAAATTCAATCTGTTTGAACACTGAAGGATGTAGTGTAACTTGATTTTACATAATAAGCTGCAAATTCCATATCTTTCTTATCACTTAAGTGCTATTTTGTGAAAGGAAGGAAATAAGGTGGGAAATAAGGTCGGATTTGTTAAAGAGCATGCTCTACAAGAATTATCTTAGAAGCCATGGGAAGTGGTTTTAGGGAGAAGGATTATGTTTTACCTTTAGACGGAGCCAGTCGTAATGCTAAGCTAAGCTAACAGCCTCCTGGCTGAAGCTTTGTATTTAGTGGACAGATATGAGTGTGTTATGAATCTTCTCATCTATCTCTCTGCAAGAAAGCGAACAAGCATAAAATGTTTAGCTATTCTTTCAACACCCAGCATCAAGACTGATACTGATCTTCTCATTCACTCTCCCAATGGAAGCAAGATGTTGAGCTACTCCTTTTAAACCTCACAGTATTCAGCTTTAACTGAAAATGTATCCAAATCTAATCCAAGTTAAGCTTTCTCACCCAAAGCTGTATCTTGACAGGTACTGCAAAATTGAGATTATTCATATTTTTGACGCCACTCTCCTGCAGTTACCATTTAGTGATCCGAACAAACTTTCCTTCTAAATCTAAGTGGCACACGACCTAACTGTATGTCGGCTGGATCTGTTGTGACAGGAGAAACACTGACTCTAAGTTATGTTTACTGGGATATACTTCCCTATCTGGCCTTTCCTTGAGTTTTGTTATTGAAAACGTGTTATGTGTTGGCTGCTTTTCAGTTTAAAACATCTGGTTTCCTGTTCATAGTTAAAAAAAATTCTATTCTAAACTTCTGTGTTTACTTGGTACTGATAAATGCTGCGGCCACACTGAAAGAGTGACCAGAGAAAAACATGAAAGTGGACCAAACTAACACCTCTTCGGTTAATTAACAAGAGCTCTCTCGACTCGTCCTTCTTTTTTGAAAGGCATAATAACAAAGTAGAGCTTCTGTATGAGTGCCTGTTTATGTCATCCATTGACATCATCATCATGTAAGCAGTAGTGTGTGCTGACAAAGTTTGGGCGTAATGTCTTTTCCAGAGCACAGCTGTATCATATGTCTTCTAAGTTACACCCGCTGAAACACAAGATGACCCTGCGTTTCCCAAGAGCTCTGGTTAATGCAGCCAAAATCTAAAAAGTGAAACAGACCAAAACATTAGCACTCATCAGTGAGAGAACATTACAACTTGACTCAACTCAGTTTAGGACAATCATCAAAAGAAAGAAAGAAATTGTATTTTTCCTTTGGTCAGAGGCTGTTTATTGGATTAAGAGAAACTATTTCCAATTGCAGAGCTGTACATGAGACACAGCACCTGCCAAACATCCAGTACTGTGAGAGGAGAGACAGATGGAGAGAAGTATCAGACAAGCAGAGAGAACAAAGGAATGAGTCAAGATCCAAGTATTATTGTGTCCAAATATTATTAGAATTGCATGAACCCATTTGCCTTCTCTCTCACTTTTCCGTTTTATCTCTACATCCAAACAGTTTTTTGTCGAAAAAATGTGATGATTAATTAATTATTGAAATTGAATACAAATTATCCAACAACAATTTTGATAATCGAATATTCATGATAGTCACGTATCAAGCAAAAATGAAAAACATGAACTGGTTTTATCTGATTCATATTATTGTAAATATAATATCTTTGAGTTTTGATCTGTTAATTGGACAAAACAAGACTGCAAAAAGTAAAACAATCATTAGCTCAACTGGAGCTCAATTGAGATCATATGCGCACTTATGTCACAATAAACCCACTCAACTCAACCTGTGTGTGTGTGTGTGTGTGTGTGTGTGTGTGTGTGTGTGTGTGTGT
>NW_022280052.1:1882068-1950047 GCF_004355925.1 Anarrhichthys ocellatus | reverse complement strand
TGTGTGTGTGTGTGTGTGTGTGTGTGTGTGTGTGTGTGTGTGTGTGTGTGTGAGAGTAGAAACAGTGTGTGCAGCCCTAAGGTCTCGCAGGAGTCATCGAGAGCCACAGCTAATAGATGTTATGGGTCTTATTTGTGTCAATACTAAAACAAAAACTGGCCTGGAAAACACAAGGTGTTGGTGTTGTTGTTGGAGTTTGTCGATGCACAACACACGACCAACACACATTAGCACCAGATGTGAGTGAATAACATCTGGTATGACACCGGCGAGGTTTGTGGGGGTAACGCTTATCATCCGAGACCAACGCAAAGAGCCTGCGGGGTGAGTTGAGCATTTCTTATTCATCATGTGGTTCTTCCTTTCTTTCTCTCTACCTCTGTCTCTCTCCCTCTCTCTGTCTTAAGCGCACTCTGACATGAACACATATCAGCACACAGTGCGCAGCAGTGAGTGCACGGTGATGTGATGATATGAGATCACAGTATTGACTCTCAGCTTATCCTCTGCACTGCTACAAGAACATTATCAGAGCACGATGGAGTGACTCATAAAACCACGATCACAATCTCTCCCTGGGATACACACTCATACATTCAACTGTTCCCTTATTGTCACTTATTCCACACACCAGTAGGTTATGTGCTCATACACTTTCTCCTTTGAGAGACAAGTCAAATTGTAAGGGAGTGTGTCTCTTCTTTCCATCTTCCAGGGGAAAATACAAATGTGGAAAGAATTAGAGAGAAAGGCTGAAATAGAGAGAACGTGCTGAGGTGACATGTCCCAGCATGTGCGTCATCAGATTTTATTATCTTAAACCTAGGGAGCTGTCTCTTCCCACCCAGTATACAATAAGAACAGCTAGGGCGTCAAGTAGGGGACTGTCATCTGGTGGCTTTGTTAGAGCTGCTATCACCTCAATATAAATATGTGACTGCTTTGAAACTACTTAGAGTTTTAGGGGAAGCAATTTTAAAATATTGTCCCTCCCTGATGCTCTCAGATGGAGGGATGTTCCTCAGGGAACCAAGCTTGGGATTTCCAAAATACCATAGCAGTGATTTAGTGTCAGTTTGCTGTGTTTAAAAATTGTATTTATTTTTATTTCAGTTTGTTTTCTGTTTATCCACAAAAGACCCACTGAATGAGACTGAACAATTGTTAATTTGACCACTAGGAAGCTTAATGATCAATATCTCACACTGCAGCACATTGATTGAAAACATGCAGATTGGGGTCTTCAAATACAGCCAAGAGAACAAAAAAGCTCCAAAACATCTGTTTAAATAGAGTCAAGCTGAGGGGTTGTAGGTGTAGGTGATTAACACATTGGCTGATGGACATGCTAAACAATAACTCCTCGCTCTATCACTTTGAAACTGCTAAACTACTTGAAACTGCAACTTAAACATAATTCACAGTATTTGTGACAGACATGTAATCAAGGAGTTGATTATTTATTATATATATATATTAACAGTTGGATTTGGTGGATAAGACACAACAGCTAGAGGGATAGTGTCAAGTTGTTAAAGCCGTCTGTAAACCTTTATAAATATGATTCGATGTTACCAGTCAGCTGTTTGCCAAGCAACCGATGAATATTGATGGTGAAGCATGAATGAAGAAACTGCTGCCAATCAAGTGCTGCAAGCCCAACTTCAATGCTCTGCTTGAATTAATGCAATGCTTCATTCATGTCTTGATCTATTTAATTTTTAAATGAATTTGTCTTGATAAAGCACTATAAATTATACTCATTAAGGCTGTTGGTTAGTTACAGAGGCATATTTAATTTGAAGAAATGTAACTTTTAAAAAATGTTGTTTCAATAAATCACAAGCAGGTACGCGTACAAAACACATTGATCTAATCCTTGTAGACACATAGAACCGGAACCTCTGTTAAGTAAGTGCTTGAGTAAAAAAAATAGTTTCTGAAATGGCTTATTATGATTTGACACTCCAGGAAGAGAGCAAGTGGAGCGAGCAGAAGGAAGCAGAAATGCAGGAGTTTTGTTCAATATTTAGCCACTGGCTAACGAATGTCTCACATTTTGTAATTTCCACAATTCCCCAGCCACCCACTTATTTCTGCGGTGTTCATTCAGCGCCCACTCTTGTTAAAACAGTCTGCATCAGTCAGACAACAGGCAATAACATACAGGCAGTTCTATCTCTCTCTCTCTGAGTCATACACCCCTAATCTTAATGTGCATCCTCTCAGCAGTGGAGAGAGCGTAGGTTTGTAACTTTGAGCCATTCAAACACTTGTATTTGTCTAAATGAAAGCTCTTAGGTCATAAAGCCTAACGAGGAAGTGTCATTTGAGTGTACGGATGTTTCCTACTGTTTTTCTGAATGAAAGCACTCCATCTGCCCTCACTGAATCAAACTCCCCTGGCTGGAGCCATTGAATCACCGGTGTTGATTTGTTTATTTTCCATTCACATGTTTTCTGAGCAAACTCGGTTTGTAAAGGTGGTTTGAGTTGTTTATCTGCAGCCTGAGGCCTTCAATTATGTCTTATCCAGCTACACCTTCATTACAGCTTGCCATGGAACTTTGAAGAGACATTTCAGATTTGTAAATTAAAAGGTTTGATAGTTGACAAATGTAGGGTTTGAAAAGCAAAACACTGCAAACAGACAGTTTAACATGTGTACATCCATACAAATGCCGTTATATTAGTTTATCTTGTGTTGTCTTGTTTGTCCAGCCTTGTATTTCTTTTTCCAGCTTTCCATTCTTGCCACATTAACCCGTTGAGCTACACAAATCCTACCTTGAATTCCAGGGTCACTGTGATATTGAAGGAAATATGTGGCGTCGGGTTAAGTTCAGTCAGTCCAAGGACGTTTAGCCTTAAAAGCTTTAATCGTTGACTGTGAATGTCTTTGTATTCATCGGCATGTTAGCCCTTGCTCCTGTGACCTTGAATACCAATAAGCAGGTACGCAGAATGAATAGACGGACCTAGTTTTTGATACAAGCTTTTTTCTTCAATTAACAACCAGTGTATCTATTGTTAAACTTGACAGGCTTTCTAACTCATCATCGGACGCAGTCAGGATTTTAGATGGACTGTGTTTGTCAGTCAAAGTCCGCCAAAACACCCAACTCTCCCGAAATCAACTTCCGGGAGAGTTTGGACTTATAGATTGCCATTCAGTTATAGGTTTTTGATTGATTATTTAAATAGCAGTGGTTATTTCAAGGAAATTCAACAAACAAAAATAACTTAAATTTTTAATCTATGTCCCCTGTTATCAATATGAGATTACATTTATTTCCAGGAATTTAGAAGGAAGTTCAACTATGAAATAAAGTGTGTCTGTTGTATTTCTCAATATAAATACAATTTAGATTTAGTAACCTTTAGAGGGAGCCAGGATTGCAGTTTCCTTCCATTTACAGTCTTTTTGCTCAGCTAAGTTAGATAGATGGTTGCAGTATAGCTTCATAATTAACATACAGACATTTAAATGTATTTAAATGACATAGAGCGGTAGCAATCTTCTCATCTAACTCTCGGCAAGAAAGCAAAAAACTGTATTTCTAAACATGTAAAACCTTTCCTATTCTAGAGAGTCTGCCTGAAGTCTATGTTTTTAACTGCTTAATTTTAAATAAACACCACAAATCCCCAGACGCAAAGTCTGAGAACAAGACCTGATTGTCCTTCATGGGTGCTTCAGCCCTCACAATGAAGATCACTTTGAGCAGCATGCGTTAAATAATCATTTACACTTTTATCTCCGGTGTAAATTCAGCCCTAGAGGTCCAACTAAGCAAACACAGAAGACCCTCGTCACCATGGACATCTCTTTGTCATGATCTCACCTTTTGCACTTCCAGTTCAAATAAATCAAATGGTCAAATTGGCAGCAACATGTTCCCCCGAAAAACGTCTCTCCTTCTGAGAATCTAGCGCTGGACTGTCGATCGAAGCCAGACTGGTCAGCTTTTGCCCGAGGCTCATCTGACATGTGTCTGTGGCCAAAGCACCTGCTCTGAACATGATCATTGATTCGACTGTTGTGGGCGAAAAAATGGCCTTTATTGAACTAATGCACAGATGCTAGAGAAATAACTTGCTGTAAGAATAAATGCTTTTAATAGTCAGAAGAGTCTAAAGCCGTTTTAGTGGATAGAACATTTATTATATCAAGGCAAGGCAGAAGGCAACAAGCTAAATGTGGCCTAGATTAGATATGGTTAGAGCTTCAATTAAAATGAGATTTTAATGAAATAAATCAACATTTTGCTTTTAGGTGATATGAGAATATCCATATCAATCTCTGTGCATCAAAGGAATTTGGGGAAATATGTTTATTTGCTTTCTTGACATGAATATATGTCTATTAGATAAGAGCCAGCAGACAGTTAGCTCAGTCTGGCCCTGTGAAAAACGGTATTTAAAAAAAATAAGAACTTTAGTTATATCCATCAACAAGACTACAGGAAGTTACTGCAATAAATGGTTCAGCACATAACCCCCCTGTTAAACCTCAAAATGTCCTTTTTTACAGACATTTTATTAGATCAAAGAAACAATATATAACATGTTAATTAGTGGGCTTTTCAAAGTTTATGTTTTAACTTGGTAGAGAGCCAGGTTAGCAGTTTTCCCTTGCTGACAGTCTGTATGCTAAGCGAGGCTATACTCCAGCTCCGAACTTCACACACAGACATAAGAGCTCACAATGTTTATCAGGTGTGTGTGTCATTGTTGACAGCATACTTAACCGTGTCATTCACTTCACAAATTATGAAATGTTGTAAATATTTAGGACAAATTACTCACCAGCTGCCCCACAGCAGACCCAGAGAAGTATACCATGGAAAATAAAGTTTGCCTTCCAGCTGCTATCCTCAACATGTCTGCTAGCAAACAGAGAGCTTTATGTGGAGCAGTGTGTCTCTGGGCATGCGGGGCTATTTCTGATCCAAGGTGTCAGAATACACACCAATCATTCACCGCACACAGGCCAGGATGTGTATGTGTTTGCACTAATCTGTGTATCTGCAGGTGTGTATGCACTGTAAGTGTGGATGGGAATAAGAGTTTACTGGATGAAAGCCATCTCTATTTTTGTGTACATATACATGGACTGGATGTGTTTATTTGTAGCTGTTGGTGGAAAGGGATTTTTGGAGAGCCTAAGATAAACATGAGCATAGCGACAAGCCCCTCTGTCAGCGATCCGCTCACATTTTCCCCTCTGTTTGAGGTACAGTAGCGGGGGTTTTCTGTGTGCCTCTGTGTGTGTTTGTGTGTTTACAGTGTATGTGACATTCAACCCCATAAATCCTCTGACGCACTCGCCAAGAGCTGCCTTTGCAATGCCACACACATTTACAGCAGCCCCTGATCCTGACCAGGCAAAACAAATTTGCTTCATGCTGCTTTATCAGTTCGAAGAAAAACCTCTAATTGATTGTTATGCTGTTGCAAGGTGGCAGAGAACTGAATGTTGGCCCGTTACAACAGACGCAAACCTTACAGCTGATATAATCAGTATTTTTTATAGAAATTATGGCTCAAATCGTAATGTTTGAATTGAAATAATTTGCTTGTTCTCTGGGCTCTACGGAGCACTTTAGCATCTTTCAGCTCATTGTTTGTTTGTTTGGTTCTCTTTCACCACTCTCATAACGTTGTTTTCGGACATCTGTTTTAAGCAGAAAGCCAAATGCGCACACAATCTCAGTTAGCTACTAGCTGGTGAAGATAGTGGAGCAACCAGCAGCCAAAGAGGCAGATATTTCCCTCATGAGTTGGTGGAGACCAAAAATAGAGCTCAAAGAGAGTGAACATTTGACATTCATTTCGTGACCAGAGACACAACTGAATGCTAGCGTTGCTTTGTAACTGCTGGATGTGTAAATAGGAAACTGTTTCCTAACACGTTCACCCTAACAACTTTATAGGACATCAGTGCTGTTTTTCTGCTGCCCCAAAGTGGCCTAAAATGTATAAATGCAGGTTTGAATGTGCAAAGGACTCGAGACTAAACTACTACCATGCAATCCAGAAATGCACAAAACTGATGCAGCACCCATCGCAAAAAGTGATGATCAGATCAACCCAAACAGCTTCACAAGCGAATAGCAACAAACCCCAACAACAGCCATTCTATTTTAAATGCCTGTAAACGGTATTATCGTAGTGCTGTTGTTAGTCTCCATCACAGCTGCAGTTATTTAACACAGGCTTGTGAAGTGGGAAGGGGAAGGCCACTATTTTTAAACTGCCAGTAAGATACCAAAACTCTGCTGACAACAGCACAGTTAGAAAGTTGACCTGCATGACACCTGAAGTGGTATATAAATAAATATGTCAAAACATTTCATGAACCTGTAGTTCTACAGGTCAACGCTAATAAAAATCTTAGTCCAGAGGTTAAAATGCCTTAATATGGCCAAAAAATGTACAGTAACTATATACAATATATTATGTTCATAATATTCAAAAATTCAAAGATGATTTGTCTTACCAACCATGTTCTCCTTCCACCACCGGAGCTGCTGCTGTTCCATCACTTTCTTAACTTCACAGTATATCTACTCCACCACCAGATCGTTGATGTAACCACAGTGGTTTGTCGTTCTTGGCTGTTCCGTTTTGTGTAATCTGCATTTAGTGCTGTTGGCTTTACCTGAACTTACCCTTTTCCCTTGTGTCTCCAGGATCATTCTGACTCCCCTGTCTGCTCGCCTCACCTGCTTGCTACCATAACCCTGAACTATCTCACCAGCCACACTCTCACCCTCATCAGCCTGCCCTGCTCAGTTCAGTTCAGTCCTGCCATTGCTCTGCTACCATCTCCCTCCGCTGCTCCTCCCTAACCCCTCACCAACCACATCACCCTTTGTCCCTACAGTGATTCCTTCATTTACTCTTCTACACTCTTTGTCTGTGTTTGCATTTGGGTCCACAAAATGCTGAACGTAACAAAATCTTGACTTCTGTGGTACCATAATGATTTTACTGGTTAGTTTAGGTTGATGTTGAAATCTGCAAGACATTTCTGCTGTAACAGCTGCTGGGTCTATAGCGTGAAGCCATCCTTCAATGATGTTTGGCCCATTTAAGCCCAGAACATCTCAGGATGGTGGGGCAGCGGTCAGGGACGTCTCCCTGCAGCTGGATTTAGATTCGATTAGTCAGGTGGTTCCACATCTTGGCTTCTCAGTTCCTTCAGGTCTTGTGTCTTCACAGGACCCTGTCAAGTGTCAGTGTAATGGTGTTTATATCAATGGGGAACCTCCACTGCTTGTAAAATGTCTGCAGTCATTGACCTGTCGTTTCCTGAAGCCAAGACTGATGATCTGTCCGGGCAGTTCTGGACTGATTGTCCAGCAGTCACAAATTAGACAATGTTACTGATCACCAAGGGTTAAAACATTATATATCAGTAAAGTCTGCTCATTTTCTGTTGTGTGTTCCCAGAAGCAATAAAACAGGAAATGCCAAAGAAGATGTTGAAACTAAATCAAATGCTCTGTTTCTGTGTGAAATCTGACCCCCGATGCAACACTATCTAAGATACAAATTCCTATTATTCACATACACGCACGCACAAACACACACACACGCTCTAATGCAGCAATTTCCCTAACCCTTCACTCCATGTTACACAATCTGTTCAATTGTGTGGAAATATATTCTGAAAGTGTGTGATTCAGCCAAAAGAGAGCAGCAGTAATACAACAGTTTTCTCATAAAACAACCATAATGAAACACTTTTACAGAGACATTAACCACAAAACTTTTAAATATGCAAACTATCTCCCTTAAAAATTATTTGTTTTGTTGGTCAACAACCCCCAGCATCTCAACACCAATCCACATGTTACAATATTAGAAACCCACAAACCACTAAAGAACGTTGACAATAGCATGAGTGCATCAGCATTGCCAGTTTAGTCTGCAATGCTGCATTTTAATCACGAAACAACATTGCTATTTGAGAGACTATGAGCATAGCTGCGAGTGCGGGTCATGGGATAATTAATACACTATAACTGAGGTCTTGCTACAGAATAATGAGGCCAGAGAGCACTTCCCCTAAAACACATGTTATGGACTCAACGAGGCTGTCTCCTGATAAACATGATGACAATTATAACTAGAAGCAATGGACTTTAAATCAGGCTGCTTTCCTGTTTTGCCGCAGTGTTTGAGCCATGCTTGCGATGCAGCTTTAAATGGATGGCAATGTCAACCTGTTGGTCAATTTGTTTGGTCCACATGTTAATATTTCAACAACTATCTGACGGATTGCCCTTTAGTTTTCATACAGACATCCGTGATGCCCTGAGGATGAATCCTCCATGACTTTACCTCTAATGTCACCAGCCAGTCAAAGTTTCTACTTAAATAACATCTACTTGACACCTTTCAAACAGACAGTATTCTTGCATTAACTATACTGTTGGACGATGTTGTGTTTATCTTTTATTGATATTTTGGACATTGCAGGTCTGACTTCACTGATGACCGTTTTTTAGTTTTGAAACAAAAATGTGTTTCCTGCTACACACAACTACACCATTCAAAGCATACAACTCAAATAAGCAGCTACACTAGACAACTAAAACAAAGACTTTCCAAACAAATGAACCATCCACAAATCTAAGTGCACAGTTTTTCTATAAATGACCATTCACTGGAGAGACCATGTGAAAACATATTTGTATGTTAAGACTGGGGGAGAGCATCCCTGGAGGCATGACAATTACCCGGCAGCCTTAAGATAACAACAGTGCACAGTGTAGTTGTACAACGACCCTTAAGTTTTCCTTTTTTTAAGGATCATTTATTTTAATGGACCTAAGCAGAACAGTACATGCCCAGTTTTCCAGACATATCCGGTTTCACAGCAACATGTCTTTTACCGAGTGAACAAGTGCCTTCATGGATAAATTGACGGTATAGTGCTTAACCATCATGTATTCAGTTTCCACCATCACAACGTCACAGCTTCTCTAAGGCAACAGTCCTGAATAAAAACAAAGTTCTCTCGGTTAAATGTCATTATTGTGTGAAAGAAAGGTACACTCACTCCAACTAAACTTGAAATTATTTAAAGCGCTGCCTCTTCGTAAACAGCATACCAGTCTTTAGCTTTGGCTTTAAATTCAGGTAATATAAGTCTAATTGTGGACATACACCACAATCAATAAATCAATAAATAAAATCATAAATATTACAAATAAAATAGAGCACCAGTATTTTATATAAGCCCATGCTATTCACTCTAGCAGGGATGCAAAGATGAAAGCAAGTTGTCTGATGTTTTGCAGGCTCTTTATTTCCCCATGAGGTGATAAGATGATGATTCATACTGTGAGAAAGTTGTGGTTTAATTTAGTTTTAACAAACGGTTGAACCAGTCAGCCCTGTGGAAGGTCTGCCCTAAAGTTTGTTTCTCATTTCCAATCAAAATTGAGTGCTCATGTATTGTATATTTCTTTCATTTAATGCATACGTCATATGTTTAATCTAGTTAGTAGCAGCAGCACCTCTTTATTGTAACATCCATGAAGATGATGTAGGATAAACACGAAAAAGGTTAATGGTTCTCATCCATCAGAGCTGAATCCGTGAAAGTGCGTCAGCAGAGAAAGTTAGAGAAGGGGAAAAACTGAAGAGTGCAGCAGTAACCTTACTTTACAATGAATCACTAATTTGGGGGAGTTATTTTCAATGACCCTAAATTTCCTCCTGGATAGTTAAACGCTGACACTGCAGTCCTGTGTTTCCCGCATCTGAGCCCCTAACTGGTCACATATGAGAGGAGATGAAGTCGCGAACAGCAGCATTGTAATGCAGCATATTGATACAGTCTGGTTTCGTTACCGTCAGTGTTGAAATGCTGCAACTCTACTCAGAGGGAACATCTCTGAGATGAAATCACCATATACGTATATCGCATCATTGAAAACAACAAAACAGACCTTTTTACAGGGAACTGTTTCATCACATTGACTTCCAAAGGGGAGACATGACATGTTTTGAACTCATGGATGATGTTACTGACTGTTGACTAACAGAACAAGTTTTTGTCCTACTTTTCCTGTAAGCACACTTAGTACATGTATTCAAGTACTGTACTTAAGTGCAATTTTGAGGTTATATTTCCTTCTTGTTCTACTCCACTTAATTAATTTGACAGCTGTGGTTACTAATCAGATAAAGATTTTGAGTTTCTCCACAACAATTCACACAAAAGCACCGCTTTAAATATTGTGTTTAACAAAATAAGTCATGTATCATGAAAAAAGCATAAAAAACGACAAATCAACTAAAGATATCTTCGTTGACAGTAACCAAAACGACAATGAGTCGACAAAGTGACAAAAAGAGGGCAGCCCTAATATTTTGCAAAAAATACTTCTTAAAAGTAAAATGTCGCATTAGGACATTTACTTATAATGGGGTAGTTTTAGACTGTGGTACTGATTATTTTACTTAAGTAAATGAGCTGTACTTGTTCCACCAATGAGCACACTGTGCGTAATTCCAGACGGCAGTAGTGTAGTTCATGTGTTGTACGCTGCTACCCTCTAGTGATCAAAAGGAGACACATCAAGAAACAAATTCTGTAAAACCTGATGAATGCTGCTTCTGTTTTCTGTTTACTATTTATTGTTGTGCACTGCACTTGATCATTATGTACATCTTGTAACGGTAAACAGACCTGAAAAGGAACACATGAACATAATTTGTACACAGTTTAGTAATACTTGAACAGCAGACAGGCAAACACATAACGTACAGTAGTCTGTTTACAAATCTGATCACTTCCATACATACCACAACTTCAACCAACACACATCCATTGACTACAGTATAGAGGTTAGCTTTTTAACATAGCCGTAAGATTGCAGATAGAGAATTCAGTCAGTGAGGGAGCTTATGGGGGTTATTTCACATGTAGGTCCTCAGTGTAAATAGAGCACAGGAGCACATACTACAAGCTTCCTGTGTCTGGTAAGTCACCAAAGAAAGCAGTAGCCTCCAGATCAGAGTTCAGCCTTTTCTGACTGAGACCCAGAGTCTTGTCCAGGGACCCATTTCAGTCGAGACGCTCTGTCCAGTTAAAGAAACAGCACTTTAAAGCAGTCATACTCAGTATATCCAGTCAAAATCCTCAACACAGCCAATGTGAATCCTGGGTAACAATGAAGTCAAACAAAGGGGGAAAAAAACGTTATGAGGGTTAACAACCTAGATCTCCAAAATAGAGAGAACCAGAGAGCATGAAATCGATATAAAGAACAGTTCATGAACATGTAAAGGCAAATATTCTGCTCAATTTGTGCGTGTGAAAATTGACTGTAAACACGTTTTTGATAACAGATGTCAAACAACAGAATAAAGTATCTCGACAGGCTTCTACAGTAGAGCTCTGTCTGTATCGCAAAGCTGGAGGCGGAAGATGTTATAGGATCATTGGATTCCTGTGAAACTTCAAACACCTAAAAAAGATTGAGAATTGCGTCAGTTTCCGCTTTCCAATAGGTAATTACATATTCTGTTTTTGCATATGTTTGTCATTGGCCCATGGGCTTCATCCCAGGACTGTGAAACACTTTTTACACAAGGAGACAATGTCAGGAGTCAATTTCCAACATACAAAGGAACAATCACATCAGAATATTTGTGAAATGATATGGAGAGAATTCAAATCTGCTCTGGATTCAAACTAACATGTCAAGCCATGTGTCGTGTAATTTGATGTTGATATGAGATGCATGACAGTATTACTCAGCCAGACAAAAAGCTGCATGATAATGATCAACTATCAAAAAAAAGTGTCAGTGCTGAGATGGAAAATATCTCACAAACATAAACAAATTCCATAAAGTATTTTTTCTTTTTTTTTTAAAACCAATGTACAATCACTGCAAATCAGTGTTTTGATAAAGTGTTGAAATGTAAGCAGATATAAGTAGATTCTGAGTGAAAGTAGTCATTTGAGATGTGATAATGTGAACCACATTAATTCTCTCTCCAACAGTTTACATTATCATCCTACAGTGTGAGGATATTTTACATCCTTGTATCATCAACTGTTCAGCTATTCCCATGTTTTGCTAGCTTGTCAGTCAGTTGATGACTGATGGCCCTCAAATCCCAAACATGTCCTTTACATACATTAGCTGATGACGTTCAGTTCTTTTAAACCACAAAAAAATGCAGCAGGTCTGATACACAAAACAACAAAATGAAAAAAAGCAATAAGTGAACAAATAAATAAATAACAATGGCTTTCCTTCAAAGCTGCACCGAGTGAAGTTTGTGCTTTCACAGAGCTCCCTTGCAAAAATACATGTGTTCATTTATGAATGAGTAGGCATGAGGCCCCGAGGTGCTCCATGTTGTACATGTGTTGACCCTAAAATACAGTATACAATCCTCAGTTTCCTCAAACGTGGAAACACACAAGGCTTGATTACATCAGACACACCAAAAATGAATCACTCTTCCAGTACAAGCACCTTTTTGTCAATCTGACATCTGAACATTAAGTCGGCAACCTAAACTGTAGCAGCCCTCTGTCCAGTGTTTTTATTTTAGAGCCCCATTCATTTTCTTTTTCAATTATCCCCAGCAGACTAAATAAATAAGGCTCATGGAGATGGAAGCCAACCAGTATTCAGTTACTGTCAAAAGTGCTAATAGCAGTTTGCTTTCACTCTCTTTGCACTTTCATTACAATTTTCTAAATAAGATAGATTGTAAATTTACAGTTCCAAACAACCTGTTTTGGATGAAAAGCAGGTTTGTCAGTGACACACCTATTGTAACTTGACTTTTTTGTCCTTCGAAGAACATTCAATTGTGAATTTGACATGACAGAACTGATCGTGGATCCAATTTTCACACAAAGTACAGCAGAATGTTTTGTGGCTAAATGCTGTTGAATGCTTATTTGTGCCTTACAGACTACGCTGGCGCTCTGAATCCTTTACTGACAGCCGTCTGTGAAACGCTTGTTCAATTTTCTCCCTGATGTGTTTTTATCTTATCATGTGTGTCCGTCGTCTCTCGCTCACTTTTGATCTGTCTCCCCTCAATCAAGCGTTTCTTTTGTTTTTCTAGACGTCCCGGTGACTCTGCTTTGATTGCCGGGTGTGTTTCGGGGCTAAGGACAAACAGAGAAAGGGCAATGTTGCACCACATACATACAGTGGGAAGGTACAATTGAGCTACGGGGAGTTGTTTGTTCAGTCACACTGTTCGTCTGGAGGCTGGAGTTCTGTAGTCTTTTGCCGTCTTGCAGATCAACTGGATGTTCTGTGTTTGTGTGTGGTGAGAAGAGAAGTACGGGTCAAAGCACAGGTATAAAGGCAGATGTTGTAGGGTGTGGCTGAAGTATGTTGACCAGAAATGGTGACACATTTTTTGGATTGGATAACTCTCCTCGCTCACTTCCTCTGTTTATTCAGTAGAGGGGTTTTTGTCCTTGGCTTTCAAATTCTGACCAGGCATCATTTAGTTCAATGAAAATCATCTTGGCATATTGTTCATAGGGCTTTCCTGTTGCCTGTGAGGGAAGACAGAAAACAAAACAGATAAACCCATAGAAAAATTACCTGAAAACATTCTCCACTTCTGGCCATATCCAAATGAGTGATGCAAACGAGGGAAGTTTGGATATAAAACCCAACTTGACAGGTTGAGCTTTGGCCAGACATATTAAAGCTGACACAGGCTCTTAAAATATCTGACTCTGTGGTTGCAGTCAAAAAAAGAAACTGATATAATATCAATGTATTCACACAGAGGTGATGAACCTTTGGGAGGAAAATGTAGCTGGCAAAAAACAACAAACAGGTCTAAAAAAACTAAACCTTACGCAAACAAATTAATGAACAAATTAAACAAAAATATGCAATCATCATACTCCATTTGATTTAATTAAACTTTAAAACTTTGCACAATAACAAAGATATTCATCCTCCAAACACTGTTCTTGACACATTTTATTGTGTTCGTCAGTAAAAAAAAAGTTAGTTTAGTTCAGATAAATTATCTATTTTTATGTTTCCTTGTATGCATTTACTTTTAGCCATACTAAATCAATGAGCCCTTGTTGTTGTGGGCTTATGCAGTTGAACCATATCTGACATAAAGCATTCTCTAAGTCTTCCCAGTTCTAAATGCTGCCGTCTGGTACTGATTGATCAGTGGGTATTGATTTTGTGATTCACTCACTAGACCCCTATGATTGCGTACATTTGGGGTTGCACCGACTTGTTCTGATAAAAGAGAGGAAGATTAGAAGGGTAAAAAGTAGTTTCTCCCAGCAGATCACAGAGCCATAACCTTAAACCACTGAGCATTCCTGACAGTAAAAAGAAAAAGGCTTCCCTGAAGACTGAAACCACAGGTAAGCTCATTTTACCGGCTGCTGTTATGATTGCCTTTCCCTTGCCATTCCCTTGCCTCAGTTCACTGTATTTATTCACAGGCACAAACTACTTTCCTTGTGGGTCTGACTGTGAAGATCTGGAGCCAGAATTTGTGGATTCATTGCAACAATGCCCCTGATCCTACACCTCCTCACACTGATCTTGGTGGAATGCACCATAGGAGCCCCAAAGGTCATGAAGGCACCAGACGCAAGCGTAGATGGTATCAATATTTTTCTGACTATGGCATGGCAAGTAGCCAACCACATAAGCCCTACTTCTAGCTGTTATGTCTGTGGCCTAATGCCCTACACAGCTGGAGAAGGCTTACCTCTGATGGCCTTACCTGCCTCTGACTGCGACACCTGCCACCTCATGCATATTCCGCTATCTCAGTCCTATTCTCATCCTGATTGTTCCAGGCTCTCCAAAATGAGACCACTTAACTGTTCTAGAGGACATGGGAACTGCTACAGATGTCTCAACACTCCCAAACCTGTTCCCATACAGCTCATACCAAAAACATTCCCTTGGTGTCTCCAGAATGACGGCGAGACACACGTGGGACAATCGGACTGCCTTCGTTCATTCAAATGGGACCCAAGACAAACCAATATGGAATTTAAATCTCTGGATTCTGCACCTCAGCAATGTTTGGCAACAGCAGGCCAGGGTCGCTTCAGTGCTCTAGCTCACCGCACTGCCAGATGCTCCATCTCCTCTCCTGTAGGAATGTACTGGGTATGTGGAAACCTTGCGTACCCGTATCTTCCCGTGGATTATAAAGGGCGCTGCGGATTGGCCTACGTCATCCCGGCTATGAGGGTGGCTCACTCCCTGCCCCAGAAAGCTGTCAAACGGGTGCAACGTGGACTTTCAGATGTCTTTGGGACTCACCATCAATCAAATTTCAAGAATGCACTCGGTCCCATTCTTCCTTTTTACGGAGTTATGTCTGCATTAGATCAAATTGCCGATTTGTCTCATTCGATAGAAGTTATAGCTAATGAAACCGGTAAGGCTCTCATGCTTCTGTCAACTGAACTTGCCTCTGTTAGACTTTTAGCTTTACAAAACAGAGCAGCTTTGGATTTTCTTTTAGCAGCCCAAGGAGGAACGTGTGCTGTCATTGGCTCTGAATGTTGTACCTTTGTGCCTGACTATAACGCTACGATTGGCGATGTAATTAACCACCTTCATGATACTGCCAAAACTGTTCACCAGGATAGCAGTTCTTTATTTGATTGGTTGAAAACTGCTTTTGGTTCAATGGGTCATCGTGCTGTTGAAGTGCTGATCATTTTGGTTGTTTTCATTGTATTACTCTCTTTCTTTATATCATGTGTGAAAAAGTTCATCTTTAATATAAGTTAAGTACAAACAACTTGCAATCGTATGGCACTAGGATTTTCATTTTAACTTTGCCAACATGACTAATCCTTAGATGGTATACGTCTCTTAGATTACAGTAAAACTGTAACAATGTGCTTCAAAACACGTTGTCAATCACTTTGTTTTACCATCTTGATAATTACTAATTTTATGAGAATTGCTCATAAAACATGATTTTGAACAGATTATGTGTTTTAGAACTTTCAACTTCTGTTTGGGGTTTCAGGGACACAGCTGTAAAACACAAATACACTAAATGAGGAAACACAATTCATTTAAATGTGCTCTATATCTGTGATTGGTGTTGACAGAACTTTTTGAAGTTCAACAATTGTAAAAAATTGTAACATTACACTATTTGACCCACAAGTATCAATAATAATAAAACATTTCCTTATTTTGTGTAACAACACTGCTGTGCAAGTCCAGTTTGTTCCAAAGAGAAGTTAAATTATTCTCTATATATGGTGTTTTCAAAATAAAAGAGCAGGCCAAAAAATATATTAATAATATATATGTGTGTGATGGGGAAAATCTGAATAAAACTGTAATTGTTCTAAAATGCGACAGAGTCTTATTTTCTCTCCCTGCATTCATACAGGTATAGATCCTCACTTTATTATTATTATTATTATTATTATTAAGTCCACCAGTCATAATGTGTCTCACCTTATCTGGATGAACGACCAGGACTGCTTTGCGGTAGACCTTTTTAACCTGTTCCGGAGTAACCAGGTCAGCCATGCCCACAGACTTCCAGCGCGTCTCCCCCTCCCACAGCACAGTGTGCATGGTGGACAGCAGAGCACGGATGTTACGCTCCTTCCCCTCGATCCAGTCCAGAATCTGGGTCACAAACGGGAGCGGGAAGGAGAGGGAGCCAGATTTGAAACAATAATTAGAAATGCTTTCAGTGATTTCTGGCTCTGGTAAAAATGTTTTTATAGTAATTAGAGGATCCAAAGTTTGGTCATGGGAGACCTACATCGGTTGCGTCATAAAATCTGGAATAAACAGAAAAGCTTTAATAGCCAAAGGTTTTTGAGTGCACTATCCTACTTTTGGGAGCTACTGAATTGCTTGTATTGTGCTACACTGGATAAACAGATGACTGAAATGCAATTCTACTCAGTGATGCAAAAGTCATGGGACTTCATGGTGTTTCTCAAAGAAACAGCAAAATATACAGAATACAACATCCAATACAAAAATACAACAGCAAATAAGGACAACAAACCACTCTTTAAATGATTAGTACACAGATGTTGCTCAACATCACATGAGAAAAAATCCCCTGCCTTTATTTTCTCTGGGTCCATCTCTTTGGCCATCTCCTCCTTCCTCATCTCTGCTATAGTCCTGGGCCCTTTCTTATCTTTGGCCCCTGCAAAGCCCTGACCAGATAGCAGGTCATCAAAGTTGGCATGCAAGACTTTGGGCTTAGAACCTGGGAGAGAGGAATGCAAACAACAAAGACAGAAAACACACTGTTTTAAAGCCATTTTAAGCCACTTACCATCCTGTACTACATGCTGCAATGCTCTGAGGGCTACTGATTGAGTGAGAGATTAACTCCCACTAAAGAATGAAAGGGCTTGGCACTTTATGTAACAGAGACAATATGGATAAACATGTAGAGAGGAGTAATTAAAAAGATATGATGTATACAGGGCATCTAGCTTCAAATAATTATGGCAATTTATGTAAAAGATTTCATGCCTACAAGAATTTAACAAATTCACAACCTGACCACATCGTTTTCATCATAAGAGACAACATCTCATCCACATCTCATGCTCACCCATGCTAGCCTGTGCTTTGGCCCCAGCACTGGGCGAGCCTCCCCCCATTGCAGAGAAGCTGACGTTGTAGTTGGGTCGGTTCTGGGGCGACGTGTGAGTCATGGGGGTGTGACTGGGGCTGGGCTTTGGCTGCGGGGCAGGGCCCTGTCCTTGGTGTTGCCATCCTCCACCGCCTCCAGCACCTGGCTGCCACGATGGGAAGCCGGCTCCTGCGTTGGCCTGCCACCCTTCTGCATGCTGGGGAGATGGAGGAGGTCGCGAAGGGGAGCCCATGGGAGGGAGGGAAGGGGCGGCTCCAGTAGGAGTGGTGGGTTTGCTGGAGAAGCTAGGGCCTGCTAAAGCAAAGGACAGAGATTATGACATATAGTAAGGTTGAAATAACAACGGCTAATGTGCTACAGAATATTTCCAGTGACTGACCTCCAAGGCTTCCCCCGAGGTTTCCTAAGTCAGCGAACGGGTCCAAGGTGTTTGGCTTGTTTTGGTGGGTGGGGGTGCTGTTGACCGAGCCTGTGGGGCTAGTAGTGGCTGACCGACTGCCCATACCAAAGCCTGCTCCTGGAAAAATCAACAAACAAGTCATATATTTGTAGCCCTTAATTTTACAGAGTTATTTTGGTCTTCAGCATTTAGTTCCACCAGCTCTCACAGATGTTAATACATACAATTGGTTTAGTTGGTTTCCCCAGTAATGTGTTAGAAGAACTTTTAGTCCTGTTGGTGTTTGTGTATGTGTTTGTGTGTGTTTGGGTTACTGGTTTCTACCTGTGCTTGTTGTGGCAGGTCTGTTCCAGTCCCATCCTCCCTTTGCGTTTTGCTGCTGAATATTGACGGATGGGGTGGAAGGCGGGACGGGTGAACTCCGGCCTATTCAAGCACATAAAAGTTTGTCACACACTGAGCTGAGAACACAGTGACTCACCCACACAGCCTGGGAAAATAATAACAGGGTTGAGTCTCATGAGAGGCGTTATGAGGGGGCAGTTTTATGTCTAAATGGATGTAGTTGTTAGTTCTTGAAACTGATTTTTTACTGTTGATATCTCCTTGCTCGAAAGGCACAGATAAAGTGTATTATTTGTTATAGTTAGAGGTCTGCAACCTCTCCTACAAATTGATCAGGCCTGTTCAGACCTGTTTTCTAAGCCTTACTGCCAGCCCAGGTTGGGTTCACGCCAGCAGTATATTACTGTCAATTTTAAATTATACACTGATTAATAGGCCCACTGATACAGTAATGTTGTTGTTGTCTTGCTTCATCATGCACACACTGCTGTGTAAAGGTGTGAAGTCAAAAGAAATGTCTTCAAGCTGATGGGGAATTATTCATGCTGGGGGTGAAATATCAAGCCCATGCAATATCTATGCTTACTAATCAGACAGGCTGCAAATACTCAGCAGACATCATGCAAGCCCATTCATTTCCACACAGCAGCAATAGAGAAAAGACTAACTCTTGCAAGACTCGTGCGTGAGGGAGCAATAATAGAGCACAAAAATATGAAAAAGGAACACGTTATTAACAAACACAGGGCAGTTTAATAAATCTTGGTGGGAAAAAGAAGTTTTAAACGTTTTAAACAGAGTTGCTGCACAGAGACGATGACGATGCATGTTAATGTGTTATGGTGTGGCAGCAGACTTGCAGATACTGCATAACGTGTCTTACCCTGATATGGACTCTTTTACATCCAAAATGCTGTGAGAGTGTGCAGCAGAAGCATGCCTTACCCAAGCTTGTAGGCTGCAGGGTGGGTGATGGAGAGCGAGCAGCATGCAGGAAGGGGTCTGGCTGCCCTACATTACCTGGTCCAAGGAATGAACCCATCATGTCCTGAGGCTTAGGCATGGGACCCGTCCCAAAGGGATCAAATGCTGAGGGACACATACATACCCACCATTATCATTGCCTTACTCTAGAAAACTGTATGGCCAAAATTCTTTACTTTTATAAAAGTTGTTTCATTTTATTTTCTTCACTTTTGCAATACAGAATGTGTTTTTCAGATGTCTAACTTATCATGACCCAGGTATGAGAATTTGAGTATAGCATATTTTTGCCTTCTTGCCATTTATATTTTGATGTGTTTATCTTTTAATAATTACTAACTGTATTAGCTTGAAAACATTATTTAAAATTAAGGTCAATGTATGCACTTATCAACAGCATGGGAAGAGGAAATTTAACAACATATCATCTGATGAATTTGTGAGAAGATGTTGAAAGCACCAGAGAGAGCTATTAAACTGACCTTGTGTTCAAATTATTTTGTCAGACTACTATTTCTAAATTTAACTTTCACGCTTAATTATCAGTCATTAGAAAAAAACCTAAAACCCTAAATGTATCAATATCACATTTAAATAATTGTTTTAGGGTTGTGTTTCAAGTCGAATGTACTTTCCAACTTGGGATCTCACCTGTTGGTGCAGGAGAGGGACATGGCGAGGCAGTGTTTGGGACTACTTTATGTGGGGTGGACTGGGCAGATGACGCCCCACTGGTTGGCTGGGGTGGGCCCCCGAACAAGTCCCCTAGGAGGTCAGTAGTTGCGGCTGCAGCAGAAGGGGGATGAGATGAAGGTCGGTTCATCTCATCGAGGCCAAGAAGATCCACTTCTTCGGCAGGTGTAGGGGCGGCAGCCATTGAAGCAGGGGGTTCGGGTCTCTGCGGGGCCGTGCCGGCGTTGCTTCGCTGGCTGGAGAGAGAGAGCATCTCATCATCCGAGGGCTCGCTCTCCTCACCATGGCCCCGACTGTCTGCACCTGCATGAGGCCGACTTGGCTCTGCAGGTGTATGAGAATGAGGAAAGAGGTAGAGAAGAAAAAGGGGAGGGGAGAGGTGTAATTATTACCAAATGAGACTGAAGCATACAAAGTGGTAAAAGGTAGAGAGCAATAACAATGCAGACAAAGGAAATTAATTGGGACAAAGCAGACAGAAATACAGAGTAGGTTAAGAGGGAAAAGTTGAGCATAATGGGCAACTATGTAGGTCATCTCTGCTACAAGCACCAGCTTTTCTTCTGATTCTGTGTACTGTGTGCTATAACACACTAAGCTGCACACTTTGCAGTTTGCCACTGGTAGCTGCTCTTAGCTACAACAATTAGAGGAAGTAATTTCTATAACAACACAATAAATCTTAATTTATGGGTCCAATCAATAGAATATACAGTATGCTTTTAAAGAAGGGATGGGATGTACATGTGACTATAAACCTCAGCTAGCATTAATCAAGAGCAATATTTCACTTTGGTAGAACAGGTTTAATCTCTACCACTTATAGCTGCACAGTTTTCCCCTTTGCTTCCTTTTACTATCATCACTGAGATGATGTGCTTTTTTTCCCAGTTCACCATATTTCTCTGGGTACAGGGAACATTGGTCTGCTGTTGTAGGCCACCAGGGGAGTTACATACAAGAGCAATGTATTCGTGTCTCTAGATGTTTGGTATTTATTCAAGAGACAGATTAAAATCATCTACCAAAATGATATATCACTGCATAACAAGGATGGGGTTAATTTCAATTCAATCAATACAGATCGTAAATGGAAACAGCCAAGTGATTTCCCAATAACAGAAGATTTATTGGTCTATGGGTTCAATGCTCTCTCTACATTTTGGGGAGAGTATGATTGAATTGAACCAATCCCTGGTTAACTTCTCTAAAAGGTCTTTGGTCTCCTCTATTGTCTTACCCTCCAGATCCAATCCCTCCATTTCATCTTGTCGGGACAAAAATGAGAGTTAGTTTGTTAGTGTGTTCTTGTGTCTGCATGTAAATATATGTGAATGTGTGTTTTGCACAACCACATTATCCTACCTCAAGTTAACTATTGCATTTCTGCACCATCTTATACATTTTTGCATATAAATTTGGTTTTAACTGTATTGTGCATTTAACTGTGTTTTAACTGTATTTGTAGATGTGTATTAGTCACTTGTTTCTATCCTTTTTGCTTTTGGCTAGCATGTTTTTGTAAGTAAGGACTTCTGTTTAGGGTTATTTTAGGTTAATGATCAGTAAGGCAATTCACAAACATTAGATATTTTGAATTTACATCAAATTCATGCTGTGAAGCTCTACAGAGCAAGTAACAATCACTGATCAGTCCAGAGGCATTTATATAGCTACACGTTATGCTATTGAATCAAGCCAAGGTACTTTGCTAGTAGCTAACTAGCTTGTAAGCTAGCTAGCTAGCTGGTGTCCTGCTAGTTGGTGCATTTTTTCATTGAGGTTGTGAGCTGGAACTTGATACAGGTCCATATTTTTGGCTTTACTTTCTAAAATACTGCTGCTAATGTGGTACAGAGTCTTGACAGATGTTGCTTGTGATTGAATACTGACATTATAATCGCTGTTTTATCTTTGGCTACACGACGAGCATTTAATATGGCAGTGGATACCTATTTAGTTATGGACAGAAAAACTAGAGAGCTTTTCAGAAAGGCTGATTAAAGACAAAACGTTAATGGATCACACTTTATAAAATAGCTTCCAATCTAAAGTGTGATGTACATTAGGCCTATGTTATTTATTTAATATATATACAGTATATGTGGCCCACATTATTGTTTGTGTGTCATATTTGTCCCCAGTGTAGCCGTCCCCACTCTACCAGCAATAGCCAGTGCGTCCTGATGCTCCTGATGGCAGGAGAAGAGCACATTGGGGTTGAGATCTTTACAGGGGAACTGCTCCCACGGTGGCGTCAGGTCTTTTTGCTTATCCACCCCCTCCACCTCCACGTCCAGTATCACATGGAAAAGCTGGGGGTACTTCTCAGGAGAGTCGCATGCATCCAGCTCTGGTCTGAGAGGAAAAATGTATGTGTGTTATAGTGAGAAGCACAGAGAGGGAAAGCAGACAGTATTTGGCAGGATTGTTTAAAATATGTGCTCTAAAAATCATGATTTCAGCCCTCTCTGTCAAACAATTACTTGCGCTCATTATATTTTCAGGTTGTTGGTGACAGTATTAAGATATCTAAAGGGATCAACAAGATGATCAATCACAGTGATTAAATAGAAGAAATGTACTCACTTGTTAAACTTTAACATGGTGGTACCAGGAGCAATGAAGCCAGTGTGAAACTGGATCTGGAAGATCTGGGTGTTGGACACCTAACGGTAGTAGAACAAATGTAAGTGTGAGTCATGGGATATTTTAGTGTATCATACCAAATTGCATCAAAAGTCAAATGTACTGTAGTCTCTCACTGTACAATTATCCTCACTGTCCTAAGTACAACTTTATGTTGGACTATGTCAAGTTCACTCACTGAGAAATCGCATGTTGATTTGCTTAGAATTTTACAAGCCTGCTTTCATAGTTTTCGACTGAATTCCTATGACAGCATTTTATATATCAGCTGATTTCTGGAATATAGACTTTGCTCAATAGAGTATGTGATGCCTAAGTGGATCAAAAGTCCAGCTGTAAAGAAACTGGTTGTAAACATGTCCACTTCAACCCATTTACCTAAATGGGTTTATACAGTAATTAAATAAGAGGGGGAAGTTATTATCTAAAATGTCAGTTAGATTTTAGTGGTTTATTCCTTGGACCTTGGGTTACTGTAAAAGCTGTAGTTGCATGCACACACTTTTCAATTTAATTAAAACCTGCGAAGCGCAGCATACAACTTTAAACCAATACCAGCAAATATACTGTTGGAAGTAAGATTATACGATAACTATAACAAACAACAGCCAAAAATGGCTAAAAAGAGAGTTTTCATTTCAGTTAGCAGCAACACCTGACTGTTTCATGGCTGATCTTGTGCCAACACGATTTTTCTAACATTGTCATTGTGCAAAATTGTTTTTTTTGTCAAGTTTTATAGGGATGTTGACTTTATCAGTAGACAGACATGGTTTGCAGTTTAGTCCCTCTTTCAGTAAAAATACTTTGTAGTACACAACATAGAGCAGATGGAGTTTACCTTGGCCTGCAGTCGTCCACCGATGGTAGACCTCATGTGGTAGACTGAAACAATGACGTCTCCTTGCACACTCACACCCAGAGGGAAAACTATCTTACCCTCTTGGACCCTGTGCTCTCTGGAGTGTGTGGGAGGGAGAAATGAAACAACATGTGGGGTAGAGGATTAAAGAATAAATGGGGCAGCAATTGGGAGAAAAATAATTAGAGGACACGTTGCAAAGAGAGAGAGTGGAGAATGAGGAGAAAAAAGGCATGATGTGTTTCAGACTCTTTAAACGTACCTTCATATACATCATAGGCTAAATGAAGTCTTGATTTTTTTTGAAGGCTTACACACTTCAAATAAAATGTCCCTACCTCATCCTCTCGTACTCCTGTGCAGTGGTGAAGATCTTTGTCTCCCCGATGAGGACGTCGCAGAAGGGCCGACAGCCACTGCGCTGCTTGTTGAAACAGGGGACCGGAGTAACGGTGAGACCCTTGATCATCAGGGGCTTGGGGTGTGGTAGACTGGGCTTCTCTGATACCATGCTACACACATAGCCTATGTACCTGCATGGAGAGAAGGAAAGATAATCACTTCTATCCTGTGTTAGTTTTAAATGGGAATGCCTCACTTTGTGCTATGTCATGTGTATAGGATAAGGGTAATGTTAATGCTGTCAGTCTCTCAGTAAACGTGCACTTAATCTCATGAAGGATGTTGTTGGATGCTCTAACATGGACTGATAAATAATACAGCTACTGGCTGGCAGGGTAATAAAAGGGCAAAATGATGAGGGTCTGTCAGCCCTGCAGCCTAAGATTTATGCTCAGGCTGAGGAGACTGAGGACTGCTGGCTGCACTATTCATGTTTTGATTAGCCTTTGCCCTACCACAGCCAATGATCTGAAATTATGTTAGAATAAAAAAATAAATTCTTCTGAAGGGGCAGATATGAGAAAAATCCCGTCTAATGCTGAAACCCGCTTATCATGTGAATGAGTTTACTTCTGACAGCTTTATCAGATTGTAAACAATCGCATTCAGCGGTAGAGAAAACACAGAAAAGAAGACATTTTTACAAAGAGGCCTCAAAGTCTAAACATCTAGTGTGAAACTTCTGCAGATGTTTATTTTTCCTGTCCTTTATTTTTCTCTTACTTCCACACACACACACAAACACACGCACACACATGTTTAGGGTTACAAACCTGTGGTGTGACGGCCAGAGGCCGGAACCTGGTCTCTTGGCACTGAGCAACTGCATGGCAGGAACCGGATTGTTGAAGAGGTGGCAGAAGCAGAACATGGCACAAACCAAAACACCCGAGGAAGCACGACCATCCTACAAACACACAGTAAGGAGACACTGAGACACTTCAACAAATGCTGGGTAATCATTATATTCTAAAGCTTCGCTAATATACTTTTTGGTCTAGTCTGCAATGCATGGTAACCCCTGCACTGCTTCCATTTACATCTTAGCATTGCAGCAATGGTAGTGTGAACATGTATAGATCAAGCCACAGAACACAGAGATTCTAACTTGGTGAATGCTTGCTGTAGATCTCCACTGTCATCCTGCTATAAGAAGAACGGTTAAAGTAGCCACGGATCTACTGTACCTAGCTTTCTGCTAAATCATAGCTGAAAGAAGTTCCTTTTAATATGTGAGTTTATGGAAATGTCTGATGATGAAACCATGTGCCCAAACAGGGCAACATTTTATGTAACGGTAGTCAAGATTTTCTGCACACTGAATTGATTCACTGTCATACATTTACTCAGTTAATTTCAGGTTACAGGAAGACAAAAGCATTCTTGTGATCCGAAGCAGAGAAAACATCTCATTTAGAAAGGGACCGTTTGGTGGAGGTTATGCAAGATGGAGCAATTTGCCAAGCCACCGCACAACCACAGTGACTTGGCAATAACATGCTCCACAGTGTACAGTGTGGCTGTCACTGAATTAGAAAATACACAAAGGCCTGTTTCACTGAATACTTCAGTAGTAGCAATTGTATTGCAAAATATTTCTATTTTTATACATTAAAAGTGCCTTCACTTCAGAGTAAACTAAATGAAACATGGCAATGTATGTGCATGGTTAGAAATGAAAAAGCAAGGACAATTCATATAAAACAATCAATTAAAAATAAATGGAGGATAGGGATTAATATGATGAGGGTCTTCTTACCGAGCAGGTGATGACACACACATTTTTGGGATTCTGTTTGAGCCAGTTGTGCATGTTCTTACACACAGCAAACAGGTTGTGGAGGCTGGGAGCCTGGCGAGAAGGCCAATTACACTCTGAAACCTGGAAATGAGTTGGTGCAAGAAATAAGAGACAAGGGAGGAATGAGGAAAACAGGGATTGACACAGAAACAGACAGATCCAGACATAAAAAAAGCAGAGAAGAGGCAGAAGGCAAATAAAAATAGCGAGGGAAGGCAGAGAGAAAGGAGAAAGAAGCAGGAATAGAGGAAACCAAAAAATTACTTAGGAGGGGAGGAAATAAGGAGAGGTGGAGGTAAGCAACAACACTGCAGTAGCAGAGCAACACAACACGCCAGTGGCCATAATGAGTCATCTGCTGGAGTTACAGCAACTTCCACAAGCAGACAGGGGGCCTTTGCCACGTTAACTACACAGCTTTCTTGGATGTTTCTGCCAGAGGGTGGCACTGTTTTATCTACATGCCTCCCACTTGAAACCAAATCCAGCTGTGCAAAAGTGCTGCATGACTACATGCTGAGATAGTCATAACCATAAAGATGGAATAAAATAGAATAGATGGAGCATTCAGATTCAAATCCCGCTTTTGAAATTTGTTGGGGACACTTGGGTTGGTGAACCATAAGTTAGATCTTTCATTTAGAGACATATCGGGTCACAAGTGATCATTGTTGTGGTGAGGCATGTAAACGATGTTGAATCACTGCTGTGTTACATCTCTTGAAGATTAAAGATTGTTATGTGTACTAAAATACAAACCCCAATGTTGCTATATCTTATTGAAGCTTAAATGACAGAGGAGGGGTGAGTAATGATAGGCCCTATTGTGGAAATTAGAGGTTTCTCTCAGGGTGCTCCCATAGTTTATGAGCAGATGTAGCGACAGTTCCCACTTAAAATGCTGCCAAAAATAGCCGTCAAACTGTCATTGAGTCCTCATGTCTCACTGCAGTGTTGTAATAAAGTAAAAAATGCTGCAGCAGCCACTAACAACTAGGCACAAACTAATACATCTTCAGGGGGTTTCATCTGTAGCGCTATGAGACAGTATCACACTCACCCTGTTGGAGAATTTGGCGCCGCGGTAGTTACGCTGTGATAGATTGAAGACAGTGTAGTGGTCGGCATGACGACTGTCGAGGAAGGAGCGGATGTCCTCTACATGGTTCTGGTAGCCGATCTGCACCGACTCCGCTGGGTAGGACATCACTGAAGATAAAATACATCATTCAGCTGCTGGATGTTTTGAAGAGTTCTATACACTGTTGGTGCAGATGTTTACATACACGGCTTCCTCCATCTTTTATCCGTCTTTACAATTATTCTGCAATAAGTGAATTGAAATTTGAAATGTGAAGAGTGGGTCTAGATTCAAGCATGACCGTCAGCCGCTGCACACGAAGCATTGTGGGATAGAAGCCCTCAGGGGACAAATGTCCAGCTGACTATGTTCTTTAAAGGACACACTGCTGCTTCACACTCATGAGCATGTGAAGCTGCAGGAGATGTGAGAATGAGAGATGAGTACAGAGGGAACGCTGACGGTGAAGTTGTCTATTTATCTAAATGTGTTCATGCTTGTGTATGTTAATACCGTCTAAGGATCAGACATGAACCATTATTCTCCTGTATCATGCAGATAAAACACACTTTTACCTTCTCATCTGTTCTCTACATTGTTCTGTTTCCTAATCAGCTTCTTACTCTGACAATTGGGATTTTGCATGAACACACAATTTTTCATGTATTTTCATGAACCAATCGGGATTTAGAAACACATTGATATCAGTCATATGATAGATGTTGGGTTGTTTAGTCACTGTCAAACAAATATAATCAGACCAAACCAACACAGTCCTAAATCAAGCGGATTATGGGATGCATTTGTGTGTTAAATTCTTAATAAATAATAACTCAACAAATGTTTGTATTTTGAATGTTGCTTATTTAGTCATGGGTGACGTTATAGAGCAGTGGTCTTCAACAGGGGGTCCGCGACCCCTAGGGGGTCCACGGAGGTACTGCAGGGGGTCCGTGAAATTTTTGGTTGATTAGACAATTTTTTATTTTTTTCCAAACATGAATCTGTCCATTATTTTAATAGTTCAGTATTGTAACAGGTATGTTTATGCATGGCAGTGGCACTAATAGGCCATCACTCATTTTCGTTTACACATTTATGTTTAAAATGAAAACATCAGTTTGAATATCTTGTATGAAGGATTATCATGCAACTGACAGACAATGTTGATATTGGCATTGGTATCAGTTGACAAGGTATGTTTATAAATGGCAGTGGCACGGCCTCCCTACTCACTGTACCTTGCACATGTATGAATATATGAACCTGTGTATTATTTGAATAGCTCAATAAAGAGGTATGTTTATACATGGCACTAGGCCCATTTTAATATAAAACACAATTTTATACAATATATATAGTCGGGGGTCCCTGCTCCATCTCTCTATCAGTTTGGGTGTCCTTGGCCTGAAAAATGTTGAAGACCCCTGTTATAGAGAATCACTTATGATTTGAACTTTCAGGGCGTTTAAAATGCAGCTTTTTTAATTGTGAGCTTTGAACACGGATTCATTATTTCTGGAGACAATGTTAGAAGGCATCTACACACACAGCTCACACATGCACACAAAGTCCAGTAGCTGCAACCAAACGTGTTTACCTATGATCCGAGATGTGATGTAGGCAATATCCAGCTCCCCTTTAGTGTACCTGTAACAAGGAAAGATTTTTTTAATAATACTTTTCCATGCAATTCTCATGACTCTGAGAGAAGTAAAAGAGAATTACAATCAATAGCTATGTCGACCTTCAGCAATATTTCAACCACAGCGGATGTGATTGAGTCAACAATGTGCACAGTATTTGTGAAACCAAACACCCTTGCTCTGTGTTGTATTACAGGTGTTATACAGGAGGCCCGTGTGTTGATGGTTTCAGACAAAGTAAACATTTAGACAAGAGAGTCAAAAGATGCCCTGTTCTTGAAAAATATCAGATCATTAAAAAGAGAAGATCAATGCATGACCAGCATCCAAAAGGTTGATTCATCTGCCTCCAGCTGTCAGTGCATCAGGCTGCATGTCGTGCATAGCCAAGTAATTAGACTCAACAGGCTTTGGAGCAGAAGCTTCCGCGTGTCTGGCTTTGGGGAAGTTGTCTTTTTCAGGCTCACCACACTAGGTTGATCTGCCCGGGATCAAAGGAATACCATATGTGAATTCTTCAATTGAGCGTCATTGCCTTTCATTGCTAAATTTAGCTATTCCATATGGAGTTTTTTTCAAAACTGTGAGAGCAGCTGGGGTGCACACACATGCACGTAATCCACTACGCACCATGGAAGTGAAGGAAAACAGTGCATATGAAATGAAACACTATGAAGCAGGTGCAGATTTGAGTGTAATTTGTTGTAACAGACTCGCTAAACTTCTTATTTCTTGTATTTGAAGATTAATTTATAAAAATGTTTTTATCCAACAGCGGCACGTGGATCAAATTCTCACTGCACTGCACTACGACATTAGTACTCTAATGTGCATCAGATTGAGTTGACTTGTTCCCTATAGTGAAAATCCTGATCTAGGCCAATCACCTCTGTGTGGTCATGGAGGAGTGCCATATGGCCCTAATGCAATCCTTGACCTGGTTACGTAAGGCAGTGCTACTCAACTAGTCTGCTGTGGAGCGAGAGCACGCTAAGTGTGTCTTGGGATTTTATAGTGTTCCACATGAAGACATTTCTGGATATTATGATTCATCTTACATCATCATACATCTCAATTCCAAAAAAAAGCATTGCATTGTTTCAGGACATAGACAACTGCTGGTAAAACAGACAAACAACCCAAGTTAAATCTATCAGAGCTGTTGCGTCTGTAAGCCCTCCATAATGAAGTAATTGGACTACAGTTTCGGGTTTCTATTTTCATCCACTTCTGTGTGTTTATCCCTGAGTGAAAATGCAGACTGCAGGTTTCATACATTGTCATGAAAGGTGCATATCTGCACTCCTGTATACTATTCAAGCCAGTATGTAAATAACCTTTCTTGACCTTATTTAGGTTGCTAGAGCACATATTGTTTATTACCCTGGGGTAAAAATAGAGGAATGTTTGAACAAACCATTTGATCTTGTCCTTTGTTTTTATCCAGGAAATATATTCCACAAATCTGCTGTTATCCCTGCTTCTCTCCTGAAATAGCTTGTTGGTTATTAAAGGAGGGAAGTAGGTCAGGTGTCAGGTTTAAATGGCCATGGCCAATAGCCATAGACTATGCAAATGAGCAGTCTCCCTGACCTCTTGAGGTTCGAGCTGCAGCCAATTAAAATGTACTGCAAGGTGTGGTGCAGAGAATGAATAGACGAAGAAGGACACAACTGGAAAGAAGGGCAAAGCTGACACTGGGGACTTTTTATTGTTTATGCTAATCAAGCTCAATAGCTGTCTGGGGCTAATATGTTTCTAACAGCAGCAGTTAATTAATGTTGGGCTAACTGTTATGTGTTTGACTCGTTTTAATTTACTGTTGCATATGTGTTAATTTACTGGCATGAGGGAATATATGACTTTACTTCTCTTGTTACTGCACTTATTCATTTTACAATAGACTACCTTTGGTCAAACTCTCTTGTTTAAGGTATCTCATCTTTGTTCTCATTTTTAATCACTATGATTCAATTTGTTCTCCAATACTGTTTTCACAGTTTTGCTATTGCTTTCAGTCCAACTTCTGTCTTTAACCTTTATTGAAAGTGTGTTTATCTCGCAGCATAACAGTGTAATTACAGGCACAGTGAGGGCAGAAGAGTGAGACAACAAACACACACACATGTGATACCCACAAGAGCCAACACCACAGTGCCTGTCGTTTATATTTCCTACTGGAAAGTAAACATCAGGAGCACGAAAGCCATTTTAGGCTTCATTACAGTAGTGGAGAAGTGCTCTAACTGAGTCCCCAGTGACTAAACACACACACACACACACACTTGGGCTGGATCCTGATGGATATTAGATCTGAGTTTTCTACATACCCTCCATGCTTCTCTCCAAAATGTAATTCTTTACAGCCTTTTTGTCTTTTTCAACAGCATTGTTATATGTACATCAAAATGCATGTTTTAAAGTAGAGACTGGCAACCAATTAAAAGCTACCAGCAAGGCACTGATCATAAAATGTATGCACTGCTACCCACTGACCCCAGGGTCTGACACACAGGACACTATACCTGATTGATTTTTTTCATCACATTTCTCTGGTTTGATGCTATGATTCATTAGCTTGGGCCACTGGAAAAAGTGAGGAAAAAATGTGTGGGGTAGAGAAATAATTACGGCGCGACAAAGAGAGATGCCAACAGAGTGTTGAAACGGGGACAGATGAGAAATAAAAATAAGGCTCAATGGCAGTGGTCCAGACTGATCTGGACCACTGCCATTGAGTTTCTCACAGACGGAGGAACACACAGCTGAGCGTTACTGACAGATTATTTTCCCTGCAAAAATTCTCTTCAGCCAGGTAAACATTCAAGCAGGCTGCGTTAAATAATTCAGCAACAGCCTTTTGCCTGGAATATAGATAAGAGGCGGAGAGGAACCAATGAAGGTTGGGGTGTTAAAAGAGGGCCTTGTAACTGAGCTCAGAGGGGTTTTGCCTTGTATCAAGCAAGCTCTTCTATTGAAGTCTTCCAACAGTCAAACTGGGATGAAACAGTCTGTTTAAGATACACATGCTCCACCTCTGGCAGAAAGTATAGACCTTCAAGCTTAAAAAATAAATCAACTATATATAAAAGCAGATCATCGTGTAATCGAGAGAAATTTCTACCAATGAGGTAAACAAAGATTACAAAAGATTTCTTGAAACTAGAATAGAAATCAGGCCACCACAAAACAATATCTGATCGTAAAGATAGTAGGAAAAAATAGAAGAAGAAAAAAAGGTTTCGGAGATAATACTCTCCTGTTTCTTTATGGCTGACTCAAACCTGCTTTTTTTTGTTTTTTTTGCCCACTTTGAAGCAGCGCAAAAAGCTAAAAACACAACATTGACAAAATATTACGTATGAAGGTTATATGGTGAGCTAACAGTTGCCTATTTACACATTCAGCAGTATACAGTAGAGCAACACTATAATACATTTACAGTCCACCCGATGAAGTCCAATCATTGAGCTCTGTTTTGTGTCCACACACCTCTAGGGAAATGATCTGGCTCTTTAGCTGTTAGATGCTCCACTATGTTCACCAGCTGGTCGCTAACTGTGCTGTCTGCTGTTTGGTGCTGAGCAGGATGTGCACAGTGGTTTGAAACCAGGTTGATGAGAGCAGTGAGGTGAATCAAAACAGTAAAGTTGTGGACTGATCAAGAGATCAATAGCAGTTACCTTAAAACAGGTTTAATGATCTCAAGCAAATGGTGCTTGAAACAATTATTTATTTTAGATAAGATAGACTAAAATAAGATATTATCACTTCCTTGAATTGATGTTATGATTAATATATTTTGAACAATGGACAAGAGATGCAAATTGCTATTTAGTGGAGAAATATTTACAGAGAGACAAAGAGACAAGTTTACTGTTCATGATTTTTGGGACAAAAATGAAAATTAGTGAGAGGGGAAAAACAGTGAAAAAGAGAGAGAGAGAGCAGCCTCCTTTGCAGGGTAGAGAGCAGCGGACCTCTCAAGAATACATCATTAGATTCTGCAGCTCGTTATCAAATCTCTCTAATTAACTGCTGACTTTGTCTCCAAGTTTTATGGAAAAAAACAGGGAAACCACCAATGGTAGTCAATGGGCAGGACCCAGAAAACCATGCTACTCTATCTATATAATCCTGTCAGTATGCTTGGAACTGCTCTGTAGATCTACTATATTGTCTGTTGTATAGCTCAGTTCACAAGATGTTTGTTTATTTATTTACAAGGGCAATAAACCATAGAGTGCACCGTCAACTTTGGAAAACCACTTGTGTTGTCAGAGTCATCTTTTCTGTCCTTCCATCTCTAAATAAAGATATTAAATGTAAGGCAGACAACAGCACAGTTAACTCTCCAGTGTGTCAGATCACAGGGGGATAGCTTATGTTGACACTTGTCATGGCATCATCAAAGAAACCTGTCTAAGCTGTTTTAAAGTGTACTGCACTAAAGTGTGGCACATTATTGTACCTCTACCTTTCCTTTCCAAAGGCTTTTAGCCGGTTGCCACAGTAGCCTGCCTCCCACCGCCCCATTATCCAAACCACCCACTCACACATACATATAAGTCAACACACAAAACACACACCACCACCACACACAGGGCCCCAATGAAATGAATCCTTCTGTATCAGCAGTGCACTGGCGATTTGGCACATTGAACTGCCATGAATAATTCAGCCAGGAGAGGAGACGGCAAAGAGAGGAGAGGAGATAGAGGGAAGGTGGAGCTGAGATGAGGGGTAAGAGGCAGCCGAAAAAAACACCACGGGAACGACATGGACAGGAGAGTGGGAGTTTGCCAAGATGTGAGCAGCAGAGGAGCAGAGACACAACGATCAAACGTGCTGAGTCAATAGTGAGAGGGGAGCTGTGTGTGTTTCTGACAATACAGAGGCCCCTTTGTGCTGCCCTGTGCAGATGCCTGTGCACAAACACACTGGGACGACCGAGCCGTGCCAGACTCTGCTGCCTCCCTCTTTTCTCCCTCCATCCACAACGCTCTGTTTCTCCTCTAAAGCTGTTGGACACTTACTTTGCATCGTAATCAGTCGCTGAAACAACATTCAATTACTAATAGCTACATTTGATATTTAGATGAACATGAGCAAAATCCAACTGTGTGACCAGGTCTGTGCAGTGTGATTCATGTTGTCGTGAAACTGTTTTGCTTTACGTTATAAACTGCTCTAAATTCTATAATATCACACTGTGGGTCCAATAAAGTCGTTATGTCAGACTACACAATATCAGTAGTGAGCATTTCAGAGGCAATGCATGCCTGTTATTCAACAATGTAATTATAAAAAACAGACGACATGTCATACATATACTTTCTAACCCACATTGCTGGTAATAGCACTAGCACCGGCAGCAGGCAATGAGGCAATGTCAACCTGTGTCGTTTGTCCTCTAAGATTGTCCTGATTAATTTGAAAAGGTGAGGGTGTGAAAGGACGGAGATCGTGACCAGATTGTATTTATCTGAAGAAAGAAAGGGAATAGGGAGGCAGAGGCTGAAGGAAAAGAACACAATAGTACAGCACATCATGTGTATGAATGCAGCGCTAACTTACGTGGCAACCTGATGCATGACCTTGGTGGAGGTGTCTTTCAGCGTGTCCTTCAAGTTATCTTTGAAGTTGCTGAAGAACTTCCCAGCTCCTCCCTTCACCATATCCAACAGTCCTCCGCCATAGTTGGCATCCATATCTGGGGACAGAGGACCATTAGCCAGTCAGAATCCGGAGGGAAACAAAATATACATTGTACACAGATGCAGACACACTAAGGATGTAAATGTACAGATGTCTTTCAAGAATCTATACATTACTATATAAATAAACATGATCCTTCAATTACAAAGTGGAGTTTAGAGGTTTTCGTTTGACTCAAGTGATGAACATATGAGTCACTGCCCAACACACCAAGTAAATACATGTGTAGCTGTAAAGGAATGAGGGACAAGGACACACAATACAATGCATACCATCTGGAGCTGTGCATGTGTTGGAACAGACCCAAGTGCCATATCTTAGTCAGCAACCCTTTGGTGATTGGAGATTTTCTCTCTCTGTCTCTTTCTCTCTCTCTCCCTCCCTGTCATATACGATACACATAGCAACCACAGTGGCATCAGTGAGGTGTAACTTGGCAGTGCTGACAAATCTACAGACATTAAACAGCTGTTGGCTCAGATGGGGTTTGGGTTTGGTTATTTCCTAATATAATCAAAAAAGAAGTCTTGATTGTCCATTTGTGTAAAAGCAGGATATTTAGTGCCAAACAGGAAAAAATAAAGAGACACAGTCTGTGTGTTGCATTAGCTTGGAAAGCTAAAGCCTGATTTATAATCAATGTATTTGTGATCCGGCTGTAGCGTGCTCTATTCCACACAGAAACTGTGTTTACTTTATTTCATTTACTTTGTAAATGAAATAACTTTGTAAATGAAAATAACAAAGCAAATTAACTTTGTAAATTAAATCTGGTCTGATCTGGTTTAAGACCTCTCCTGCATATGAAACTGTTCAATTTTTTCAGCTTGTGTCATGTTGTTTGCACTATCAACAATCTCTATTTGCATCAGAAACATGCAATCCATGCTCACCATAGTGTCTCTTTAGCATACCTATTAGCTACATTGGCTATGTGCGTAGGCCTCACTGATCACCCTCAACCCTTAACACACAACTGTAAATAAAGCTAAGTAATAGGAGCAAAATCTTGTTGAAAGGAAGCTTCTCAGAATCCCTAATTATCCATAAGAAAGCTTCTTCATTGTGATAACATTATGACCTTGTGTCTGTGACACCTGTTCTGGCTGTATTACTCTTTGAAATGTGAAAAGTTCAGCTGGGAAAAAAGTTGTGAGTTGGAAATAAAAAAAACATCATCCAGCCATTACTGGGAAGAGGTGAAGTTGAGCATTCTATCATGGTGAGGCATATGGTTCCTATTGATCAGACAGTATAGTGTCATCAGCTGGTAGTTGGCTGCAATTTGTGGGTTGGTATTGCCACTAAAAACATAACCTAAGAGGAATAACTAATTGGCTATTCCAGGCCACACTTGCTTTATGCTGCTTGGCTGCTGTGCCTTAGTGCGGACCTATCAGTTATATTATGTGCCACTTCCAGATTAGCTGTTCTTCATAGTGAGAAAGCCATTTAGTGTGTCCAAATCAAGCATATCTCTTTCTCTTTGGTGTCGAAATTACCAAATTATAACGTTGGGTCTATCTTGTGTTTTATGGATGTGGGTGAAGGCCAGGGACAGGTCTCCGGTCCCAGTCCATGCCGTACAAAGTATCTCATCTCTGACCGCATAGGCCTGAAATATATGACACTGATCTATTTTTTCTGAAAAATAAAGTCCCTGCTTAACTCATCAGATCCACAGAAAGTTCCAGAACTCAAATGTAACTTTGCCCGTGGCAATTAAAATGACCACTGTTAACTGAATGGGCACTCACAGCGTGGCTGTAGTGTAGTAAGGGCTGCAGAAAGGTTTAATACAGTACCTCAAAAATAATACGTAAGTCATCAGTGTCTGGCCTTTAGACTTCAAAACAGGAAACCTATTTTATGAAAGATAGTATGCATTTACCAGACAGGGACAATCTAAAGTGAGCTATTGCATTATGTGAATTTTAGAATCCAGTGTTTTTGGAGTTTGACCCATTCTTCCGTACTATATAGTCTAAAAGTCAAGATATCTGCAGCTTTTGTTACTCCAACTTAACAAAAGTACAGTACTAAATCAATTAAGTAATGCTTTGACTCGTATACATTAAAAGGTATTACTCTAAATACAAATAGCCTTATTTTCATATCAATAATAGTGTTTTTTTTTTATTGTTTATAGATTAAGATCTGAAAGGGCATCTTTAATCTTGGGGAAAGTCAAATAGCACATAGAACAACTGGTCGGTAATGACTAGAGCTCTGGCAGTAGATGATCCTGCAAGTCCTGCAATAAAGCCAAATGTTGACACATAACACACCACACGCTTTTATCTGCTGACTGTCAGCACCTACTGACCCAGACTGGAACAGACCCAGTCACACTTGGTTGTCATGTCCAAATCATTTTCATTATCTGCTCAGTGTGTCCTTGTCTTTAGCCCAAGGCGATAAAGAATTCTCACTACACCACTAAAACTGGAGTTCTGGGGTTTTCAATTGACACAAGTAAGGAAGCACAATATATAAAGGACTAAAAAATAATTAAAGACTAGTACTGCACCACTGACATTATCACATCTGTGCCTGCATCATTTCATCTTTCATCTATCTGAGGAGCAGAGCGTGTTAAATAAAGGAAGAAAGAAAGAGAAGATAACAATCAAAAAAGCTGAGCTCCCAAATAAAATCCATGTTCTTTGTTTTCTAATGCCTAACCCTGTTAAATCTACTGCTGACTGAATTTAACTTCTTAATCATTTAATTTGTTGATTGCATCCAGAGCTAATGCCATACAATCACAATTTAACCTTCATTTGCCAAGGGTTAGATTAGTAGATCAATACCACTCTCATGTCTGTACACTAATATGAAGCTACGGCCAGCAGCTGTGTAATTAGCTACTTAACACGTTATCTGTTGTTTGTTTATTCCATACAAGAATGTAAGGATAGTCTGAAGGCTTATT
This sequence comes from Anarrhichthys ocellatus, assembly GCF_004355925.1. Lineage (NCBI taxonomy): Eukaryota > Metazoa > Chordata > Actinopteri > Perciformes > Anarhichadidae > Anarrhichthys > Anarrhichthys ocellatus. The sequence goes on along the minus strand of NW_022280052.1, from coordinate 1,912,864 downwards.
TTGTTGTCTTTGGACAGAGGCAGCCTAGATGCTTCCCCTGGTTCCAGTCGTAATGCTAAGCTAAGCTAAGCATTTGCTGATTATAGTTTCATTAAAGTGGTCTCAATCTTCTCCTGTAACTCTCTGAAGGAAGGGAGTAAGCATATTTCTCAAAATGTTGAACTGTTCCTTTAATATGGCAGCCATATTGAGCATGTCTATGCTGAGGGATGCAAACTGAAATGCTTCCCTTGCATTTAGGCTATATATATATATATGTTTTGGTCTATGTTTAACCTCCTTACTGTGCAAATTTCCCAGTGAGCATGACAGAATGTATTAGAAATGTATTAGGAAAACTCTGCCTTGAAATCAAGAGCTATGTGAGCTTGACCTGGATCTGCCAATCATGTTCAGATACCGGCAAAGGTAAAGAAGTATGTTATGATGAAGGAACAAACGTGCTTTAAATAAATCTCACTACCGAGAGAGCAAAAAACAGGACCAGGCCAAAAGCTTACCCCTCCTCCCTACTCGACCGCCTCCTATCGCTTTCACCAGTCGACCAATAGAAAGAGGGGGGGGAGAGAGAGAGAGAGAGAGAGAGAGAGAGAGAGAGAGAGAGAGAGAGAGAGAGAGAGAGAGAGAAAGAGATGACTGAGGGAGAGGAAAAGAGAAAGACTGTTCTCGTTATGTCCAGAGGGATCAGTGGGCTATCTGAATTTGTCTCCCTCCTCCTACAGCCCCGAACATTTCTCCTTCAATATCCAGCTTGGTGTGAATGGCACAGATGGATACAAGCACACAACAATAAAGCTTGACAAGCAAACGCACTGCGCTACACCCGAATCTCAGGGCTAATACACTGTGCCGGGCCGTGTTGTGTCACTGTGTGTGACTGTGGCGTCCACCCGGGACTCTAATCTGCTTAGTTATAGATGCTGCTGATGCGACAAGGAGCGTATGATTAAGCATCTACTATACAGCTTAACCAGAGGAGAATCCCACTGCTTTTAATGGCAAGCAAGCTCTTTGCAGGCATGAAACGTTGGTAAAAGATGTGTCAAGCTGCAGGTGCGAGCTGACGGTTTAATAGTCAAACATAATTTTGCATAAAGGTCTGAAATTCTTAACTACCTTTTTACCTTCACATTGATTTTAAAATGCTTGACCTAGACCTAGTGGACAAGTGGCTTGCTTTTTGGTGACCCCTTGCTTGTGATCCCTACTCAAAGGTTGTGAGATTGTTTTATTAGAATATCTGTTAGATACACACATAAATACCTGCAGTCCTGTTGCCAAAGCGATGGATTTAAACCTTTTTTAATGAGTGACCTATATTTGATCATCTCTAAACAATATCAAACGCTATTTTAGCTCCTATTTAGATTTGTTTATTTCCTATTTATCGTCCAACTGGGTCTACTATGCCATGTCATCTGCTCGTGCCGTTTCCCATCATGAGTATGATGCTGTATAAATCAATGACAGCGTGAATGAATACCTTTACTAGTTAAATTTCTGCTCTCCAGTATATTATGTGCTTTGCCTCTATTTTATTTTGTATCTACTTCTCTGCATGTAGCTTAGCTGGTATGTGCCTCTCTGTTTGTGGCCAGATGGATGTGGGAGTGTGCAGACACGTGAGGCGGTTACAGTGACCAACCTTGCTAATACAGACACCAGGGGGAGGCTCTGATACAGGCTCCATCAGCAAACACAGCAGCAGCAGAGAGCCAAGCAACTCACAGTTAGAGAGAGCGGGACATCAACAGAATAAAGAGCTCTCAGCATTGCCAGAGAGAGATCAATGAACGTGTCTCCCTTCTTCTTGAGTGCCAACCTTTACCCCTCAGTATCAGGCTGTGCGTGAATGAGACAGATGGATACATAGACACACACAGACAGAGACAGGCACACACGTGCATGAAAGAGAGCATCCATGAGGCCTGGCAGACCAGACAGACATCTGACACTGGAGCCCCCACCTCCTCCTCCACCCACCCTATCACCACCAACCCCAGTCCCCTTTCCTCATTGACCCTTCTCATCCAGCTTGTTTTGTTTCACACAAATGTCCATCCTTGTGGGCTGGCTGACTCCACAGAGCACTGCAGTGAGGCTCGACAGACTTTAACTTCAAATGTCCAAAGTAACACTTTCCTATTTGCCTGCATTTATTGCAAATACTATAATTATTGCTAATATGATGTAATATTAGCAGTAACAGTTGTAGTAGTGCTAATGTTACTGGACTACTGTCATTTTTACTGGAAGTTGCACAGGGCTTTATGATAAAAACAGAAAAAAATGTAAAAACACAGATGATGCACAAACACTGACTTGGCTGTTCACATGTGAAACACTTAAATAAGTTATGGAGTTGAAGCTGAGAGATCAAAAAATAAACGCTTGTAGCATTTATTTTCTTCCTCCTACTATTCATTGTACACCTTATTTAAAATAAATGTAAATAAAGATGTTACTTGAAACTATATAGACGCTCATATTGTGGTGATGATGATTTATTAATTCATTTATGTTTGATAAATAGTGGCATCTTTTAACCCCCTTTTGGATGGGCGTAGTGTTTATCATGACACATAAATACAAACTAACTAAGTGGCAAATAGTAGTTACAGTTATAACAGTAGTTGTAGTATCAATGTAGCAATGGTCTGAATAGCAATAGTGACTTTATTCTTCTCAAGAGGTTTTTTTACAGATGAAAGAATTGATCTCATTGAGGAATGATGTGTCAAAACAAATGAGCTATTATAACTGAATCCAATAAGCCGTGTAGGTGATTTACCAGGAGATAAATGATAAATGATTTTAGTTTTAATTGGATACATTGGCCTTATAATCCATCATATGCGGCCAGTTGACTAAACTTGTACTGAGAGTATTTTGTGTTTCCTCTGACTAAAACTGAAGCAGGATATATTCTCTTTTATTGTCTTAACTGCTGACATATGAGATTACTAGTGCAGTTATTGATATACAATTTCAAATTTAAAGCCCATATGAAAAAGTAAATAGGCTATGAAATGTGGTTATCATGATATATAATACTGAAACTTTGGCTGAAAAATGAGTTTGTATATGCTTTCATATGTATTTTAATACATTATGGACACTAGAAAGTATTATGTGCTAATAAACATGCAGATTTAAAAAAATATATATGAGCATTCATTCAAAGACTTTTTGATACTTTACAAGACATACAGTAGGATTTAGATCTAGTCTGAACTGTATATTAAATAAATTGGTACTGGTCACCTTATGAGAAGATGTCCACTATGAGCCCTGGAGGGGGTTCCAGGAGGTGCATAGCATATTCTTTCACTGTTGTCAGCCATTGTGTTGCCCACTGCTAAACCCTTACACCAGGACAGTTACAGGCCACGTTAATACTGCGTAAAGTCATCACATGATACCCAAGCGCTCTCCACGTTAGAGTACAATCCCCATCCACGTTCCCGAAGGCGGCGAGGACTCTTACCTGAGCTGTCCATGGTGCTGCAGTCCTCCTCTCTCAGTGGGCCCGCCTTCGGTCCGAGGGTGGCCGCTATGGAGCCTGCGAGTGTGGCGCTGCCGCCGCTGCTACCGCTGCTGCTGCTGCTGCTGCTCCCTCTGCCGACACTGAAGCTATCTCCGCCGCTATCGACCAACTGCAAAGATTCATAGCCATCGTAAATAGTCTTTTTCTTGTAGGCCCCCAGCAAGCTCATTACCGAAGCACACAAGAAAAGGAAAAAAATTTAAGACAAAAGAAGCTCCAAAGACGTAGGCTACGCCGCGCCGTCACCGCCACCACCGCTGCTGCTACTACTACTGGTGCTGCTGGGTGCACCACATGTCCGAGCAGGAGAGGACGACCCTCCTTTCTCCTCTGTTTTCTGGGGAGAGAAATATGTTGCCGCTCTCTCTCTATCTCTCTCTCTTCTCTCTCTCTCCCTCCCTCTCTCCTCTCTCTCCCTCTCCCTCGCTCTCTCCCTCTCTCTCTCTTTGCTTCCTCTTTTCTCAGCAGCACCGCATTTTACTACGCTTCTGTTGCTGCTGCTTGCTGTCGCTGTAGTCCACCCCAACTCACGATCCTCTCATGTTATTGCTGCATGCATCTATTATTCACATACTGAAATCAGTAGCTGTGAACGCCTATAGGCTTCTTTTTCACATGTGATGTCATAACATTTTGTGAACAATGTAGTTCCTATTCTGGGTGGATTTTCCTTGAATGGCTTTAAAGGCTTCTAGCCAATTATGAGTCCTATGGGATATAGGCGATATTGTGTGTAAACCCTAGGCTTCAAAAATTATTTTCATTATCAATTGATCTTACAATTAAGCTATTTTCTTAATTAATTGAAATGTTAGAAAATAATGGCCATCACAATGTCCCAGAGTTCAGGTCTTTAAATTTCTCATTTTATCCTATCAAAAACAATATTCAATTTACAGTGATATAATACAGAGACAAGCAGAAACGACTGACTGGTAACAGCAAATATTTGAAGTTTTAGCTTTAAAAGTGACACGAATGATTTATCGGATATCAAAATAGCTGCCCAAGTAACTGCTCTACTTAAATGCATGACAGATGCGGTGATAATGTTTAAAGTGTGCTAAAAATATCAGAGTCATCCACTAGAATAACAGAAGTCCTCAGGGAGAAATTGTAAAGAAAAATAAATCTATAGTTATTTATATGACCTGTTTTCTTTGGTATAAATAAGGAGCATTTGGTAAAAATTGTGAGTCTGAGCCCATAAAAGAGCTAATTTCTTATTTGGGTCCTTTGCTGAAGAGGACCCCTGGCCTTGTCATAATAAAAGATCAAACGAGAGGAGTTGAGTAGTCAGCATTGCATGACAACAGCACCATGCTTTGTAAGAAAAAGGAAACTCTCTCTGCATCAAGGGGAATTTTTTCTCAGTACTCGACTAATAGCTGCTGAATATTAATAGGCTCTTTTTAATATAATTAAAAGCCAAACGATTGGTGATTTTAGCTCTAAATTTGTTTTTCATGCCCCAATTTTTTTGTGCAATGAGCCTGGATCCATGAAGGACAGAACATTGACCGCTGATGGCATGCTTCCTTCCTTGGCCTTGTCCCCTGGCAACGGAAACCCTGTATGTTTCTGAAAAGAGGACATGAGCCTGGGAAACTCTTTTAGCAGAGCAGACGGGAGCTCAAAGCACAGCAGGAACGGAATGTCCAAAAGGGAGGAAAGATACCCCCACCATCACCGGACACGCAGTGCTGCTGCTCGCATTGTTGCCATGGAGCTTCCTGTCCTAACTGTGAACCAATGTTTACCCCTTGATGTCCTTGTATGCGTGTGACTGTTTAGGATACAGCAAGCAGGTGTAGTAAGGACGTCACAATTTGTGCCACGATCAAAGGTTTGCACACAAAGGCAAGTCCAAACCCAATCAAAAACCTAAATAGAGCTGAAACAATTCATTGTTTGGTGCATGGATGGAAACTTAACGATTTGGTTATTTGTTAAATCATTTCAGTCATTTTTCAAGCAAAATTGCCAAATAATCCCTATACAGCTTCTACAATGTGAAGAGTTGCTGCTTATCTTTGTCCTATATCATAGTAAACTGAATATCTTTGGGTTTTGGACTGTTGGTCAGACAAAACAAGCAATGTGAATATGTCACCATGGATTCTGGGAAATTATAATGAGCATATTTTACTGTTTTTCATATTATTTTATTGAAAAAAATGTAAATTAAATGAAACAATAATCAGCAGAAATCATGAATAAAAATAATGCAGCCCTAACAGAAAATATTTAAAAACATTCCAACTTGAGCAGCATTGCAGACTTTGCATATAAAAGCTTATAGAGTTATATTTTGGCCTTTGTCAGACCTCTTATGTCTCTTTTTCCAAATGTACTAACAACATTTAGAGGCATTGTATTCCAGTTCAACCCATATGTGTGTGGGGCAACCATTGCGTATGGGCAACGGGCTCACAACAATAAGTAAATGCCCACAACAAAGCTGGTATACAGCGCCTGCATTAATGACCTAAGTGATATCAGAGGCGCTGTAAGACAGGTTTTCAGTCACAAATCTGCTTCTCATGCTCCTTGTATTTTGAGTAATGATTCCGGTTGAGGCATTCATTTACATACCTCTCATACGAATTGTTAAAAAGCCTTCAGATGCAATGCTCAGTAACATTTCAGCTGTTTTACGACATTGCTGTGATACTGACTGTGGCCTCGTATCTCCTCATTGGTTTTTACCATCAGTCTCAAGGATACATTGAGGATTAATGATTATCCCCTTCACAGTTAAAGTAGAATCCAGGAACCTGCTGGATCAGCTGCAAGACTCAATTGACAAGACAGACGATGGACTTGAATTTGTGAGACTTTAAATTTTGTAATCCAAGGATTCTTGTTCTGTGTGGTAAAAACTGAAACATAAAAGATGATAAAAGAGCACTGGCTGCTACTTGTCTTCATAGAGGAACAATGGCATCCATGCTGCCCTGCCATCATCCAAGTTCTAATCCTGTGTTGATCAGTACATTTGCTCAAGTACTATACTTACAATTTTGAGGTAATTGTACTTTAAGGGAGTATTCAAATATTCCGCTACTTTGTACTACTCCATTACAATTCATAGTTAAATATTGTAGCCTACTTTTTATTCCACTACATTTATTTGATAATTATAGTTGATTGATTAGATTAAGATTACTAATACCCCAGGGGGAAATTCACAATCTTCCCAGCAGTATGAAAAGTAATTAAAATGATCTCCACCTTTACCAGCTGCAACATTAAAGTGCATCAATAATTATAATCCAATTCTACCATATACATGATTCTGAAAATGGCCATACTGGATAATGAGTAGTTTTGTTAGGCTACTTTATGTATATTTTAATGCTAATAATTCTGTACTTGTAGTCAAAAATGAAGTAGAGTAGAGGGAGGGTACCTTTCTTGGTCCTGGGGGTAGTTATACTTTGATACTTTGATTTTAGATTATTGCAGAAAATAAGCTCTCTGGCAAACACAAGTTTATGATTATACATTTTGTTCTGCAATAAAATCCTCACAAATAGAGAGCGCTTTTATGATTTTTCAAGGGTGAATGCAGTCGGCAGAAGTAAAAAGCGAACTTTGTGCTGTAAATGAACTACACCATGGTCACATGAGTAGGCCTATACACAATGAGGCTGTGAAGGCGGACTGGTCTGCGTGATGATGTTCAGCCACTTGTTAGCAACTGCCTTTTTTCCAGAAACTTAAAAGCTTAAAAATTGATGAGAGGGGCATCTACCGATGAATATATCTTTGAACAAAACGTTGAAATCTCTTAAGTTTGTGTTAACCAAAGAACTTATTTCAGGCATCTAAGCAAAAACCCATTAAAAAAAACCTATTGACTTCGAGATGAGGGAAATGGAGGTGCAAATATGCTAACTCATTTATGTGATATTATGAATCCCACATGCTCTTCACAATTACACTTGACCTTTACCTAAAAATAAATTTAAAAAATGATGAGTTTCCATCTGACTTGTCATTTTTTAGTAGGTGAATAGGGGGACTAAATGAGCGATGATCAGAGCATGAAACCACACCAAGCTGCGTTAAGATGCTCACGTGACGGTGGTGTGACGTGATGAGAGAGGAGCTGTCCTCGCAATATGAGCCACCCCGAAATGATGAAGATTGTGATTCAGATAATACTGATAATCAAGATATAAGAGATATCGATCACGTCCAAATGCCCATAATACCGAGAAGACTTTGTTTAAAAAATATATATTTATCCTCTTTAAATCGATTTGCGCACAGGGTGCCGGTGCATGAAATGTCGTTAGCCTACCGTCATCAGCTGACAGAAAAATCCATCTGATATCAAAGCGGCAAACGTCACCGTTAAATCAATCTAGTCATTTATTAAAAGGATAAAGCGACAGTAGGCTATGCATAGCCACGACTGTCACAGAGAAAAAAAATGACTCATTAAACGTGAAACAATTGACACCTGCTGAACCAAAAATAACCCAACTGATGTCATTTATGATGCTCGTGTGCGCCACAAAGGCCCTGAGTTTGTGATTTAGGATAATTATGTCCCACTAAAGTGAGAACAAACGTAGAACCCTGTTAACAGAACAAGTGCATGTTGGTGCTAAAACCTCTGTCCACCGAGCGGAGAGGTGGGGGGGGGGGTAGTGGTTTGGATATCCAGAGGCAGCCTGATATTATGTAACATACACACACACACACACACACACACACACACACACAGTATGATGCTCTCTCCTCTTTTTTTTTTTGCCTGGTTAGAGACGTAGGCCACGACACACGTCTCTTCAATCACATCAAATGAACAGAAACGGATGGCATTACCTTTCAGAGAGCTTTCTTTCATTTCAGTCTTTCCCGGGATCACCGTCTTGTGCCGGTGGAGATGTGCTGGTGGAGATGCGCTTTGAAACCGCGGGCTCCGCTCTCAGGCACCGACCTTTGATTTGTCATTCGCTGCCAGTCAAAGGTCAACGCGTAAAACGTCCTGTGAGACCCACTATCCTGCAAGGATTACCCAGTTAACCAGCTATTGTGACAGAGGCAGCACCAGCTAGGTTACGGCACCATCATCACATTTTGGCATAAAAGCATCAAACAGAGTCCGGCGATGGCGATTGGTAGATCTGTAAATAATGTGGATGAGCGTAAAACGCGGAAGTGCAGGGCAGAGTGGATGTAGAAACTGCGCCGCTCAGCGAGCTTTGCTTGAGCTGCCAGTGTGGCAATACAGCCTGGCAAAACCTGGGATGGATCCCAGAAAACTGGCTGACTGCTTTGACTAGTGCGAATCCCACTGCCTGGTCAATGTGCTGCAGACCGGAGCACATTGAAAAATGAATCAAAGAAAAATGAACTGTGGTAATCTAGAAAATAATACCGGTGATGAGCACCAATAATGAAATAGTTGTCGTGGAGATATTTTTTATCAGGTCACAAAACGACTGAGCACCACTGTCAAACAGCAGAGGTACCCATAACAACATGTGATCATAAGGCGATACAAAAAACTGCAACACCAACTGTGCTGCATTTCAGGGTTTGTACACATGACGTGATTATCTAAATCTGCATCATGGGCAATGCATGCGCAGACTAAAGCGCTGCACCCTCTGTCTAAAGTAAAATGAGACTGTACTGCGTGACAGTGGAGCAAGTTGCGCCAAAGCTCTAATGCACATGGGGTTTATTTACAGGTCTGAGAGGATTAGGCACCACAGTAGGAGATACAGACAGTATTCCTATGTACTCGCATGTATGTGTGTCTGTTTCAGTAGCCTATACGTGTTATACATATTCACCATAGGTTTTGTGTTAAGTGCAAGTTAGCACACCCTCCTCCTGCTAATTCCTGTTTTTCTCACATGATATAAAAGATCAAGGAGCAAAGAGGGGAGGAGCAAAGCCTGTATTTGTATGTTGTGGAAAGAAAGAAAGAAAAAAAGAAGTCTCTCATAACCATAGATTTGAATGACTATTCAGATATTAAAGCTGTGAAAGTACCCTTAGTTTAAACTTGACATCTGAAATACAGAGAGCTTTATAATGCCTAACGTTCATATCATACACTGCCCTCTTGCTTACAGTATGTTCAGACTGAGAAATAGACCTTAGACGCATCTATGAAGAAAACTGTCTGCACCCAACTAAAGAATGAATTAGCTGGTATTCTCCCACAAAATAAGATAATGACATACAAGTACAAGTTAAGTACATGCAAAGACATAGAAGGCAGTCTTGAGAAAATAGTTTTATTATTCTGAGAATGTAACATGTTCGGACAGCGTGGATTGAAAATAAGGAAGAAAAATTCCACAACACTGGTGTTACACAACAGCAGTGGGGTGTGGTCCCATACAACATAACACTTTTACTCCACACCCTTTCATTCAACAACACAGACACCACATGTTGCACTCCCCAACATGAAACCAGTTTAATTCAGATGCTGAGAATGACTCCTCCACCGACAGACTCGTCCCATCCACACTAATCCACAGACATCTAATCCTCTTGTTATTTAGGCAAAAGTATTGCATCTTTATTTGTATCTTTTGTCTGCCATCTAACAGGTCTTCAATCTGTACAACATACAACACCCACTCTTTTTAGTCCATAAGGAAAACAAAAACACTGACACAAGGCGGGTTTGACCTCATAAAAGAAATGATAAAAAATATATTTTTGCATGTGATGGGTTACGTGTATGCTGCTTATTTGCATTTTTTACTATTACAAACCTTTCAGAATACCTCTTAAAAATGCATTTATACATACATTCAATCAGAAAAATATGACCTTTACATACTACATAATGATTCATGCTTCTGAATCATAAAATTGACCTATTACTACAACTTTATTTAGCATTATCTTGAAGTTGAACAAACATTTGTGAACAATAATCAGTGACATTTTGATGATTAAAATCTCTAGGCAACCATATATATATAAAAGATACGTAACCGCATTGAAGGCACTCTATATCCTGTGCATTGGTCCTTATCCCAGCCAGAGGGTGTTTTAGATTTACTGTGAGGGCTTTTAAAATCTTGTGCAAGTCCAGCGCCTGCCTCGTAGATTGTCCTGCATGTTATTAGTTGAAGATTGCATAATATTCTTTAGCATTTCAGTACAAAAGTAAAGAATAGCTGTTTATACAGTGCACAATGTGTTTGTTATTGATGGATATGTTATAGAAACACTGAACCGATAAAGCCAAACAATTAAAAACTGGTCTGCAGGATTGTTGCATTTGGAACAGCAGACTTGTAGGCATTATATACAGTATAGTAAACAAGACTCAAGCCTGCACAACTTTCTAGCAAAAATGTGACCCAAATAATGTCTGTCCGAGATCCATTCTGACTTTTCAGCCGACACAATGCAAAGGTCGGTGGTGAATCTGTGATGATGAACAACGCCTCAGTTAATTGCATATTGGGTAATTTCACTCCAAAACTATATAGAATATAATCATAGAGGCAACATGATAGTTTACTTGATTATGAAAGTGTGATTTAAAGTGTAATTAATGATATTTGACAGACTGTCTAATGTTTCATGCGTTTATAATAATATACCTGAGTTTGGTATCACACATTCAATGTGGGAGTGAGACACTAAATATTTGGGTATTTGGTTTAATATTCTACCTTACCCCTGTGTCGTAGTGATGCAATATTCATAGTGGAGAGCTACAATGAACATCCTTCCTTCTCTAAATACTTTTTCTTTCAGACCGTACTTTTACCACAGCTTCCCTGAATGAGCTATTATTTCAATTCTATGTGTTGGAATTGGAACGATTGCAGATAAAAAGGCAAAAGTGTTGCCTGATGCAGAGTGCTTGTGTAAAATTATGATTTACAAAAATGAATAATTTTGCAATCTGAACGTTTCACTATAATAGTGCAGAAATAAACACAATCAATAAAGCTCTTGAAATATTTGCATACAACCGTTCATTTGAAAAACCACCTGGCGATTGAACCACAACCACGTTTGATGACTACAGTTTTGATCGGTGCCCTTAAACCTCGCTAGACGCACGCATGTGGAAAGATCACCCTATCTTTTTGAAATACGATTTTCAATCAGAGAAGCGTCAGGGTGTCTGGGTTTGGAAGGAATTTGACGGCTGTGTGTGCATCTTGGTGCTGAGGAGGGAGTTGATATAAGGCCAAATCCGGTCCGTATCTGTACCGGAAAATGAGTGCAGGATTCCCTGTGACCTGAGCAAGAAATAAGAAACAAATGAATAATTAAACATTTTGAAGGAAATATTGATTGATGGAATGGCAGAATGTGGCATTGCCAGGCAGTTTCACATATTCTTCTTCCTTGTCAAAAAACTGGGACCTACAGTACGTTACCCACAATGCAACTCAACTGCCATTGTGTGATATTAGCAGCTAATGTGTCATCATGCCTCTAGCCTCAAGCAGATGAGGAGCAGCCTACAGAGGTCTGGTAAGATCACTTCCTTCTAACTCAACATCCCCAGATTCTTTTCATTTTCAAACCTGAAATCGTCAACTCCAACTGACACTGACTTTAGTGACATCACTTGAGGCAATTAATCAGACTTTGCTGCAGGACCTTCTGGAGCCACAAGAGGCTTTATGCAATTTGTTTTCACATACGCAGCAGTACTCCCTAAGACCTGTAAACACACTATGATGTGTAAAAGTTGTGGGTATTGAATTTACAGTTAGATCATTATAAACAAATTTAACTCAGACGACCATCTAACATATCCATGAAAAGGGAGTGTTCTACTGTACATTGTTTCGTTTTATTAATTGTAAAATAAAAAACAATTTATCACCATAAAAACAGCTAAGGCTTGAGAGTTGACTGCTGAATGAAAGCACTGAATGAAACTAAGAAACACATGTGATCCCTTTCATGAATCCCATGTTTTGTTATTGTTTGACATCTGGGTTTGATTTGTTAGAAAAACAAAAGACCATTTATCTGCTGGATTATCTATCGAAATAAAGTTTCACTCTGATTTTCATATGTTTAAAGCAAAAAGTACCGCTACTGGCTGCCTGTAGAAAAAATATTAAGTGAAGAATGTCCCATGAAAGAAAAGTATTAAGATAAGTACTGACTTGTATAGGTCTATGACGGGCTTGGCCACATCTTTGTAGTGTCTCAGTCTGGCCATCAGGGCTTCTGGTTTGTCATCATCATGCTGAATCAGTGGCTCCCCAGTGATGTCATCCTTACCCTGACGCGACACAAGTTAAAACATGCAGCAATGTAAAAAAGGCAAAGTTAAGAAATCCAGTGAAATCTCATGACAATATAACCGTTAAATCAGTTAAATAACAATCACACTACATCTAGACATACAGTTGTGTGAAAAAGTGTTTGCTCCCTTCCTGATTTCTTATTTTTTTGCATGTTTGTCACACTTAAATGTTTCAGATCATCAAACTAATTTAAATATTAGACAAAGATAACACAAGTAAACACAAAATGCAGTTTTTAAATGAAGGTTTTTATTATTAAGGGGGAAAAAAAAATCCAAACCTACATGGCCCTGTGTGAAAAAGTGATTGCCCCCTAAACCTAATAACTGGTTGGGCCACCCTTAGCAGCAACAACTGCAATCAAGCGTTTGCGATAACTGGCCATGAGTCTTTTACAGCGCTGTAGATAGAATTTTGGCCCACTCATCTTTGCAGAATTGTTGTAATTCAGCCACATTGGAGGGTTTTCGAGCATGAACCGCCTTTTTAAGGTCATGCCACAGCATCTCAATCGGATTCAGGTCGGGACTTTGACTAGGCCACTCCAAAGTCTTCATTTTGTTTTTCTTAAGCCATTCAGAGGTGGACTTGCTGGTGTGTTTTGGATCATTGTCCTGCTGCAGAACCCAAGTGCGCTTCAGCTTGAGGTCACGAACAGATGGCCGGACATTCTCCTTCAGGATTTCTTGGTAGACAGCAGAATTCAGGGTTCCATTTACCACAGCAAGTCTTCCAGGTCCTGAAGCAGCAAAACAGCCCCAGACCATCACACTACCACCACCATATTTTACTGTTGGTATGATGTTCCTTTTCTGAAATGCCGTGTTACTTTTACACCAGATGTAATGGGACATACACCTTCCAAAAAGTTCAACTTTTGTCTCGTCAGTCCACAGAGTATTTTCCCAAAAGTCTTGGGGATCATCAAGATGTTTTCTGGCAAAACTGAGACGAGCCTTTATGTTCTTTTTGCTCAGCAGTGGTTTTCGTCTTGGAACTCTGCCATGCAGGCCATTTTTGCCCAGTCTCTTTCTTATGGTGGAGTCATGAACACTGACCTTAATTGAGGCAAGTGAGGCCTGCAGTTCTTTGGATGTTGTTCTGGGGTCTTTTGTGACCTCTTGGATGAGTCGTCGCTGCGCTCTTGGGGTAATTTTGGTCAGCTGGCCACTCCTGGGAAGGATCACCACTGTTCCATGTTTTCGCCATTTGTGGATAATGGCTCTCACTGTGGTTCACTGGAGTCCCAAAGCTTTAGAAATGGCTTTGTAACCTTTTCCAGACTGATAGATCTCAATTACTTTGTTTCTCATTTGTTCCTGAATTTCTTTGGATCGCAGCATGATGTCTAGCTTTTGAGGGTCTTTTGGTCTACCTCACTTTGTTAGGCAGGTCCTATTTAAGTGATTTCTTGATTGAGAACAGGTGTGGCAGTAATCAGGCCTGGGTGTGGCTAGAGAAATTTAACTCAGCTTTCCAAAGATGTGATAAACCACAGTTAATTTATGTTTTAACAGGGGGGGGCAATCACTTTTTCACACAGGGCCATGTAGGTTTGGATTTTTTTTCCCCTTAATAATAAAAACCTTCATTTAAAAACTGCATTTTGTGTTTACTTGTGTTATCTTTGTCTAATATTTAAATTTGTTTGATGATCTGAAACATTTAAGTGTGACAAACATGCAAAAAAATAACAAATCAGGAAGGGGGCAAACACTTTTTCACACAACTGTACATGTACAGCCGTTACTCTATCAGTATCTTTTTGAGCTCATACATTGATAATTCATAAAGATATCAATAACACAACATCAACATTGGCCATGAAATTTGGTTAGAGATTTTCGGTCACTGACTTGATCTTTCCAGCCATTGTTTAAGGTGCTAAATTCATAATTCTGAGCATATCTGTGATTGAGGGATTGCCTCAACACTGTGGTTCAGGACAGCGTTATCAGCTGTAACTGCCGTATGAGAGCAGTGCAAAGCGGCGGCGAATAGCAAGCCAGTGGTGCACGCACACAGGGACTCACATGCACTAAAATGCAAGCGCAGCCGGACCGGCAACTTAAAAAAAGCACAACAGATGACTCTACTCTACTATATCTTTAAGTAGCAAATAGTTGTTTGCTGCTTTATTGATGCTCGGAATTTTAAATTCAGGAAGGTACTATGATGTAGGTTATTTTAGTTTCAAATGTCTCTTATGTTGGATAAAATGTCCTCCATTTTTAATTTGTTAACTTTCTATTTTCTGTTTAATAAAGAAAATAATAATGCTCTAAACCAAAGTTATTATGTGACTAATTTCCTAGTGACGCCATCCAAACAGGGCATCGAAAGCTCTAAAATAGCCTTCCAGTGAATAAGAGGCGAGCAATATCAGCGTCCTCGTTTAAAACTCTACTTAAGACTGAATTACATTTTTACTGTAATTAATTTATGTTTACCATTTATTTTAATTTATTTAAAGATCCCCTCAGACAAGATTTATTACAACACTGAGTAATACAAATTCTTAAAATTACAATCACTTCTTCACCTTAATTGAGTCCATGAAGATGACCTTTTTTTTCATTTTTAAAGTTAAACTACTAGACACAAGACAAATTAGACATGTAAATGTACATATTTGTGTTATATGTTTTACATGCTCTTGTAAGTATGTCCATTGTTTTATTAGCTCCTATGTCTGTGGCGCAACTGTGGAGCAACAACAGGGACCTTTTGAAGTGAAATATAAAGCAGCAGGATTCTTGTTGTTGTTGTTGTTGTTGTTGTGCAAGATGGCGAGGTAATGAATATGGAGTCTGTCCTTCATCTGATTCCAATCTCTCTTTTTGGAGAAGCCAGATATTCAATCCCTACCAGCTTAAAAACACACTGATTTTAATCTTGAGAGGCACAAACTGCCCTCCAGAAAATCAATAAAGTGCCACAAAAGAAAATGGTGCTAAATATTCTAAGCACTGTAACTCTACTGTCATTTAAAGACTTTTCAGACCTGCACTCGTGGTGGGTTGAAGCCCATGTTGTAGACTCGGCCACTGGCTGGATGGCTCATGCGTTCACTCAGTCTCTCCCTCAGAGTCTCAAAGGGGATGTTGAGGCTGATGACCATGTCCAGCTGGCACAGGTTGTTCATGGCTTGGGCCTGCGACAGAGTGCGGGGAAAACCTAGACAGAGAGAGAGAGAGAGAGAGAGAGAGAGAGAGAGAGAGAGAGGTATCGTCCACCAGTTCAGTATGAATTTTTCAATTAACTACACAAACACTATGGTTTAAATGTATTTTCTAAGTTATAATTACCATTGTGAGTCAACAACATAAAGAAGACATACTCTACATGACATACTAAACCGTTTCACAGTTTCATACAGATATCAGTAGCTGGTAGCAAGTAAACATGCACTCAAGCTGTTTCCAGTTTCTCCTTTGAGATAATCAGTAGAAGTGACAGAATAACAATATCATGTACGTGTGAATAAACTTACTAGAAAACAAACAAACAATGTTTTCAGTTACATGACCCGGATTAACCAACAGCAGTAATAACAAGACATTATATACAAGATATTATCGCATGGTGGGATTTGACATGGCAAGCTTACTGGAATATAGGTCCATTAGTTTTATAGGCCATTTTCTCTCTCTCTTGTTGTTGTTTTGGTATCAATGCATTTAGGCTCGTCTTCAGTTTATTGCTTCCGTGTGAGTTAGATCGGAAACTGGCAATCACTCTGTATGTTCCATTGTTTGGTCACTTAAGAGCTGCTAGATCTCTCCAACCACTAGAACATCATGCTGCCAAGAAATGAGTGACAGCAAAACACCAATCAGAGGTTACAAGAGGGAATATATTTTTTATTTATATATTTTATGAGGGTGTGTGTGTGTGTGTGTGTGTGTGTGTGTGTGTGTGACCTTGATTTGTTTGCCCTTTTCGCACACCAAAAAAAGTGTATGTTTACAGATCATGTTTCAAGGTTTAAACGTGTGTAACACCAACTAGTCCGTTTCATCAATGTTTGGCATCTCTCTTAGCGATGTGGAGAATATTTAACTTGAAAAAGCACAGCGATGTGCTGAGTTTGTCATCTCAGGATATCTCACATGCTACTCTATACTCATGAAAGACAGTTTTCTGTTTTATAACATCTCACCGTAACACACTTCTGAGGCCATTTACAATCAGCACTGTTCATCATGTATCACATACACAGAAATGAACATGTCGATTGTAATAATATTACTACATGTATTATCCCTCCATAGTGACTTGATCTCCAACATATGGAAACCAGGTCTTTTTTACTGACTAATGTTGTAACAAAGGTCACTTGGCACTGAAAATTATAAATTGAGACTTGCAATAGAGACCAGGACGGCACAGAGAACTTGACCCTCCTGATATTAATGGAAAGAAATCACATTTCTTTGATCTTTGTTTTAAATCTGGTGCTAATCCTTTGTCAATCAATCAATCTTAATGCTTCATTCAATCACAATTTTCTTCCTTTCTCTCCCACTCCTCCCACTTCTTCTTAATCGGCTGATTATGGGCGTCGACTTTTTAGTGAACCAACTTCAGTTTACCACAATCTCCATCAGTCAATCGCGTCGCTGCTGTCAAACTTTAAATCTGTTCTCCTCTCTGCTGCTGTGAGCGGTCATTTTAGGCAACATCGTTGCGGCCCTCCTCCACCCTATTATCATCCATTCATCCATATTCCAGGTTGAGATCCATATTCAGAAGTCCACTCCTCATCACATCCAGACCTTCGGCATTCTCTTCATCTCATCACCAACACCACCACCAGTGTCGAGACCCCATAAGGGGGTTTCCTATTCTTCTTTCAGCTTCACCACCCACAAAAATGATATGACGTCACGATGGTCTAATTGCCAAAGACTATTCACATTTCTCATCTTTTAGTGCACGTCCATTAACATGTTTGCTCACTCAGAATGAAGTCCCTCCTGATTTAACTGTCAGTTGAATAACAGTACAGACCTGATGGTACTGTATTCAGTACCTCCCACCACTAATCACCCACAGATGTGGGATAATATAAAGTGTATTTTTCCACTAACTTACTCAAAGACACACTGGATATGGCCCTTTGGGGGCCATGTTTCTGAGCATGCAGATGTTTAGAAAATGCATGCCTGGTGACCTCAAACATGGCTATCAGTCTGGGGATTTTGGGGTGGCACCTAGAGTGGCCAATCAGATTGAAGGGGTGGCTGGCAGTTCCCATTACTGGCCATGATGCTACACTATGAATAACATATTCATTCATATCACTACAAATGATCAAGACAATGGATGGGGGCTGCTATAAGATAACGTTTGTGTACCATATCAGTAGAATATAGTACAGGCCATGCACTCTGATTGTATAAAAACAAAAACGCCATTTCCATACCATCCAACAGCCAGCTGTGGTCAATCAGCTGTTCCAGTCTGGGCAGCATCAGTTTGGTCATCACATGGTCAGGCACCAGCATGCTTCTTTCTACATAGCTCCTCACCAGCACACCTGCCTCTGATACACATCAGACAGGTAAAGATACAGTAGTCAATGCATGTCTGTTTCCATGCTTCCAAATTTAAAAAGACAGGACAGGGCATGTTGAATGTCACACACACATATACATGCTTGGCAAGGCTTTTTAATGTAACTATCCCTCTAGAGATACTAAATGGTTAAAACTCTCACTGCCAATTCCTGCACGTAAACTAGCAGAGCTTATGACTCGTTTAAAATTACACTGACATACGGGGTCTACTGTGGATTTATTAAGCAAATACACATATTGAACTCACTGGTTTATAAATCCTGTAACTTGTTTCAACAGCAAAAAGACTTAGACCGGATCCAGCAAGTCACAACTTCACTGAAACGTTTCAGTAATGATAACCAAGAACACATGTTTTTACTTAAGCCTCTGCACTACACTGAACTCCAATTTAATTATCTGGAGGCTTATACATGGGCTTGGCACATGCTTAAATTAACTCCAGTTGGGTAGCTATAATGAGGAAGTTGAAAAAGATATTTGGGGAAACATGTAAAAAAAAAACCTTGGTAGGGACACTTTTGCACTTGATTGAAATCAGATTTAAAGAAAATGACGTTTGCAGTCAGATGTCTCGTGTTTTATGGCTTGGTTTGAAATGGGAAAGTTTACTGTCAAATGAACTTCTGGAAAACAACTGAAGATCAGAACATGCGCATATCACACTTTTCTTTTTTATAACTACGACATTAAGAGATGGATGTTCATATGCAGCATAGAAGCCGTTGACTTTTCCGCAGACTGGTTCTTCCTGTTCACGGGCGGATGTATCCTACCTGTATTTGCCGCTATGCTCTCTCGTAGGTAGTGGCCGCTGGACAGATATTGCAGGCCAAAGCTTTGCGCAATCCTCTTGGATATCGTTCCTTTCCCTGATCCTGGTGGACCCATGATAGCAGCTCGGAATAACTTGGCCATTGCTTCCTCGAACACAGGCGGCAAATGTAAAACCTCTTGGATGGACAAACGTTTGTTAATGTTTTCCTCTTTGTGCGCGAGAGAAGGAAGTAAATTACCTCTGAATTAAACCCGTGATCAAATGCGTGCATGAGCGACCCAACCGGTCCAAAGCTCAAGGCTTCTAAATTTGTCTTGCCAATGTAAACGTCAGTTTAACCTCTGGGTCTGCAGTTGTTACGGCAGAGCCCACAGTCTGCGCATATTAGGGCTATCCTCCTGTGACTCGGATCAACTCAAAGCAACCTTTTCCTTTTTTTCTTTCAGTTCTGTTAAGGACACACTACATCCGTCTACGCCTTTACTGACAGAGACCTTTCTCTGCGAATGAATGAGAGTCTCTCCACAACGCCCTATTTCTTTTCTGCACACATCATCCAGAAAAAATGCGGATAACTGAGTCGCACGAACTTCGCGGGGTAAACTGGTTACTGTAGTTTTTATATACAAGCTATGTACAATAACAACAACTGTAGTCAGTTATTTCATAGTTTCCGCAAAGAGAGGGAAATTGTGACTCATTACATTTTACAAGCAAATGGATGTCACACGAGAAACATCCTTCCAGCTATTTAATTATATCTATAAAAATAAAGAGGAGGAGGAATTAGGAGAACGTGTGTTTGAGCATGTATCATAGTTCTAACTCATGAGTACAAAAAAAGAAAAAGAAAAAAAGAGAGGATGTTTTCCTTTAATACAACATACATAGGCTAATAAGGGCTAATTCAGTTCACAGTCTGTTTGCAGTCTGTTTGGGAAGTCTGATCTGCTACTGTAAATGGGAAATCACCTTCTATTCATGTTAAAGCTTGTTACAAACTTACAAACTGTAATGGAGACAAGCAGCCATTTGCCCCTAATTTATTACATGCCAGAAAGGGGCGTGTGCGTGTCAAACAATTTAATGCCACCTGAAACCATGAATATAGTGATATTAGCAATGGAAATAGATCATATAATAATATCATCGTGCATTTTCGAGTGACTTAACATGTTAAATTAACATTTAATAATAATAAATAAATAAATAAGCAATAAATAAATGAAGAGTCACAAATGTCATGCATATTATTCCATTACTCAGTAAAGTGGGCTAGTCTTGAATTCCACCACTTGTTGTTGTTGTTCTCTCATATTAGAGCTTGTATTATTCATTATGGTTCATGTGGTTGTTATTTTTTTCATGGTTTTGTACTGCTAGCTGACTGGCGCAGAAATGCACGAGTCGCTGTCATTCCGCGCAACGTCTGTGGACGGGCGGAATCAAGTGAAGTCTACTTGTTGCGAGCCATACGGGAGCGGCAGCGTCCCGGAGCTGTCAGATATTGCGCACAGCCTTCAGTCTTCAGTCAGTGGACTACCTAGACTAATCCACCAGACAAACAACTCGGAAGATTAACCTTTTTTAGCTTCGTGAAAGTAGTTTTCGTCTCCACACCCGAAAGCCTGTTTTTAATTTTAGGATCATTTTTGTCACATGGCTTTGGAGAATTCAATAACAACAAAAAATGGCGACAATCACGTTGCTCTGTGTGGTCTTGCTGCGTCATTAAAAATATTCATGTCAACACGGGGAATCAACGGGAAAATTGCAGGTAAGTGATATGTGTTGTACATTTCAAGCGGACTGAATGTAATTAGAATAAATTATTATTTTTGATTCTTACAACATGGTGTTTGTTTTTGCCCAGAAAAGGGGTGTGTATGCAATGCTGGGCGTTAACGTTTGGCTGCACAATATTCAGAGAAAATTGCACTTATATTTCGCCTAGTCGCTTTTTAAATAGCATATTTAGCCCAATTAAAGCAGGTATGCGTATTATTATATACTGACATCAATAACGGCGTTGTTTAGATTTGGCCAACTTTTGTGTACGTGTAGAATACAGCAACAAGCGTTTATTTCAGTTATCGATGTTGTGCTTTTTCTCAAGCAGTATCGGAGCCATGTATCTGTATTAGTGCCTGTTACCTTCACGGTTAGTAGGTTAGAATTCGGCACAACCCAGTTAGTTACTGAAGGGTTTATGTAATATCGACGCGCTTTCCTCACGGGGTCTCTTATACAGTAATTGATGTCAACGAATGGAGCATTCATCCATGACTATGTTTGTCTGCTGCCATGTTTAATTATTTGCACATGTGGCTTTGCTTTTCTGACATTAGGGGGTTTTTTTTTTTGGCCAGTGCCCTGAGCAGCGGGGCTAATGGAGTTGTTTTCATGAAGTGCGGAGGGCGGACTGTCGAGGAGGAGGAGCCGCTACGTCGGCCAGAGACGCCACCGGACTGCTGGAGATGCTGCTCGCGCCGAGGGGGGCGGAGCCCGCGAGGAGAAGCAAAACAAGTGTGACGTCACTCGGCCTTGTGGTTGGTATGAATAATACACAGCAGTTTGTCTCTACCAAGTCCTAGCAGGAAAGCGGTTTGAAAAAAAAAAAAAAAAAAAAAGTCTATGTACCCATAGCTGTTTTAAGAAATGAAACATTGACTCTGTGCACCGGCAGAATGGAAGTAATGAAAAACCAAATACTTTCATATGGAAAGAGATAGCAAATAACTAAACATGATAACATACGCAAGACTGTACAGCAAGCTTCCTCCTCCAATTTCCAAGAACTGCACAGCATTGTTTTAAGTTACATGTGTATATTACTCTGTAGATTACTCTGTCAGTATGTATGTTACTTGAAAATGATTTATATAGAAACAAATACAATTCTGGAGACTCCACTTGCATATGTTTTGTATGAGATATCACCAAATATGCTGAAAAATTGCAAAAGGCAGACTGTTATATTTACACCTGTTGACATGGACGGTGGATGATGAATGGAGTGAAGCCCCGACCTGCTAGATTTGTCAGGCTGCCCTGGTTCAGTTATCACAGTGCTGATGCTGTCCCCATCGAAGGTACAGTACTGTGATAACTGAAGGATGGCTGCCAACTTGACACGAGTGCAGTAAATCAAAGCATGTTCGCCTAACGAAAAAGAGGACGGAAGAGAAGGTGGACACGTGTAAGTATGTTTACAAAATACATAATTGTTTTGTTTAATGAGATATCCAAAAGTGTATATGTTTTTATTTACAAAATGGTTTTACCTCATTGAATCTGTCCCCACATTGTGGCATGCTCCAATAAAATCGATTAAACTCTATTGTATATGTGTATAAGAAACATTAAACTCAAAACCTGTAAATTAGAATTACCTTCACAGCCTATATAACTTTTACTTCACTATAATAAATAAAGTGGATTTTTTTTTCAATTATTCAAATGTGTATGGTCTTTTATTCATCTTTACTTTTGAAAAATTCAGTGGATCTTAAATACAGAAGGTTACAGCCACAAAACTATTAAGTGACTGAAGTCTCCATCTGATCAGTTTTGCTATTACATTGAACACTTTCTGGCAGCTATCTCAATAGCATTGCCAGCAAAGTTCATTTAAGTGTTAAAACAAATCATGCAAATTCTATGAAGAAAACTAATTTCCTGCATTTAGTGTGTCCTCTTTATTATCAAACTCTATTGCTTTGGAAGTTTGCATTGCAGCATAATTCCTAACACTTTATGAGTGTAAAGTTTAGAGTAAAAATGTGTTCTTCAAGTTTTTTCCTGATTAGACTGTTAGGACTGACCTGGACTGTTCCTCAATGGGAGCACTGGTCTGCAGGCTGAAACGGAAGGTAGTCCTGAATGGTTGTTCCACATTGTTATCAATAGAGGGAGCTAAAGATCTATAAATCGGTCTTTGGGGTCTCAATGACAAGGCCTACAGCTCTGCCCTACTGATCCTGAAACCTTAATAATGAATATGATGATGACAAAGTTGTGAAAACAAATGAACTGCTCATTTGTCACAATTCATGTTAGATGTTGTGTAAATATTTGTCTGAATCCAGTTTTGATGGCAAAAAGAAGCTCTATTTTTTTTTCCATGACTATGTGACTAAGAGGTTTTTTCCCCAACTAAGCATTGCAGTTGAACATGATCTGAGACAGCCATGTATGATTCATATCAGTTACAGCTATAGTCTCCATTTTGGTATAAATTGTCATTGTTGCTTTAGAGAACCTTACAGGTATAATGTTCAATATGTAATATTGATATATCACAGTTCAAAACACACTGAAATGGATTGTATTTTCAGAACCCTGTTTTGAATAATACTTGCACTGTTTGAGTCATGTCTGATAAACCACAGGTCAAAGCACCTGTCCTTACAATGTTTCACTGAAAGGGTACATACTGTAGCTATGGAAATCCCCAGTCATCATACATATTTTGTTTTTGTCTCACTCTAACCTCAATCTGCTCAACTCGCCTCGATTCACATGTGTTTTTCTGACTTACCGTGTAGATACTTTGTGGTAAAGCATACTTTTTTTGATAATTTAACATGACAAGTGAGGTTTACATTTCTTGAAATAACTATTTTCTAAATGTGGTCAGGCATTGAAACCCTTAAAATGTCACGATGATATACTCAACTATTGTACACTGTACACCAAAACTCTACCTGCCACTGACGGCAGGGAATTATTGTGAAATTCTGACATACGTCCTTCAAAGCACGGCACTACGTGTTTACTGGGATGTGGCATGGGAAGTCCCTACCTTAAAATTATTTTTGAGTTATTTTGTCATACAGAAACCTTCACGTTCTTTCATTGCAGGGAGAAAGTAGTTTTCTCTTTTTTCTCCACACAGATCCCTCAACCTGCCAGAGCAGTAAACCAATAGGCCTTACTAAACCTGCAATGATGTCATTTGGTGTTGAAATGAACACCAACAGAATGATGAAAACTGCTGTTGGCACTGACAACTGCACATTCAGGACTGATGTCAGAAAAGAAAAGGGAGAGGAAATACAAAAATACCAAACCCAACTTTTAACTTTAAATCTCCCTTTTCAATGCTGAAACATTTGATTATGGGTTTATCACGTGCTATAGTGTAGTTATAAGCAGATATACGTGTGTTTTAATGTATTTATCAACAACAATATGTCTTCCTGGGGGCACGCATAAGGAGAGGCCTGTGTATCACAGATAATGAACGACACTAGTAAAACATAAAACAGTTCAAATATCTACCTTGGAGAAGTTATAATTGCTGACAAATACTGTATATTAATAAACACATAAAATGGCATTATAGCTGCGTAAAAATACATTGTGGTGTGTTTATCAAATGTTGGTATACTGCTCATAAATGCTAAATAAGGGGAGTTAAAGTGTGTAAAATGGTTACCCTTTAAACTTATAACTAAATTTTGGTTTCGCTCCACATTCACAGAGCCATTTATTCCAGTACTACTTGTGAAAAAATGACAATATACACTTTGTCTCTGTTTGATCTTAGCACGCAGTCAGGGGAAACTCCATTATTTGTTGACACACAGAGAGCATGCTGACTAGTTTTAAGGAGAGAATTAGTCATATTTTTACACACTTCCTTGACTTATTTGTCCAAGGTTCTTAATTTCCTCTTTGTTAAGATGTCCCTTTAAAAGCAGAAACTTGTATATCACATGCATGCAACAGAATATCATGATGCAAGACACAAAGTGTGGCATACCTTTAACACTTTTAGGATATATACACCACTGGAGTGCTCTCACACGGTTTCCAGTATAATAACCACATCCAAAAGGGCAGTTATGCAAATATGCAAGAGATGGGGCCATGCAGTGTTATTGCGATCAAAGGCTATGAGTACATGTTGTCAAAGATTGAAAACACAATCTCAAAAACACAAGGACGTATACCTGCATGTTTTTCGCTTACAGAATGGCAGAGATCAATGATAACCCTCTATGCTACAGGGTTCAGAAGAAGTAAGAAGAAGGAGAATTTTCTCAACCCATGAAGGTCCGCTTAATCCTTCAGTATATCAGAAAAATTACATTCAACATCTGCAAATTTGATTCGTGACTTTCACTGGACAGGAGGGGTAAAAAATGAGTTACTAAAGCTGCCAGACAAATGTAGTTAAAAGTAGAAAGTTGCATATAAATGGAAATACTCAAGTACAAGTACCTCAAGCTTGTACTTAAGCACCATACTCAGGGGTGGCTGAGGCTCAGGAGAGCGGGTCGTCCATTAACGGCCAGTGGTTCGATCCCCTGCTCCTCCTGTCTGTATCTCCTTGGGGAAGATATTGATCCCGAAGACTGTCTCATTTGTGTGTGTTCTATGTGTGTGTGTGAATGAGCATTAGAGCAGGGGACACCTTGTATGGCACCTCCTTTCTGAGTCGTCTGAAGACCACCTGCTCTATAAATGTATGTTCATTTACCAAACATTTAAGTAAATGTACTTAGTTATGCCACCGGGGCATATAATGTACATATAGATGTTCAATAGATGTTCAAATTTAAAAGAATTTGCCTGGGTGATTTAAAGAATTATCAACCATGTTGGATTAAAAAGTGAGATGTAATGTTAATTCTTTACCTTGGATACAACATTTGACAAAAAACAAACAAGTAGATGAAAACTATTCAAAGGTTTATTTTTTCATGGTTAATCTTATCGGACCACCTTTTTGTCTTTTAAAGGGGAGTGAGTCACCACAACTTGAGTAATAAAAGCACACACACACGAGTCTGAGTCCAGCAAAGGGTTAATGTCTCATATTGAGTGACGGGTTAAACAGCCAATCAGCTGCCGAACTCTACACAGGCTATTGCGTCGTTTTCGGGAAAGGGGCTGATACTTGTCAGGAAGGGTTAGCGAGAACGGAGGAGGACTGCGTCTTTGCTTAAACTACCAATCATCAAACAAATTCCGTGGAACTAACCTAATATTTGGATACTGGATATTCATCTCGGGAAGTTTTGGAAACAAGTAGCCAACAAACGATAACGTAACTTCAATCCAGTGTCGAGAGAAGCTACAACTTGGTCCAGGCGTCAAATGTACTGAGTGAAACGGAAGTAACTTGCCAGCTGTCTGGCTAAGCTCGTGAGGTGAGTAAATGTCGGTTAACTGCTTATTGTTGAATGTGCCCATCGAGAGAAATGTCTGTCTTCTGGTCCATTCAACACACCCGCTTGTTTGCCATCTTTCCCCGTTGTTGTCAAGTGTGGAAAAAATCCGCTGTTGTTTGCTTTCACTATCCAAGTGAAGTAGCTACGTGAACTGGCTAACAAGCTAACGTTAATGTTCACCGATGTTTGTCCGTTGGGCTCGGATGAGACGCCATCCTATCATCAACGCTGTACAGGCAGTTAGATGATGGACATTAAAATGTAACGTTAACCTAAAATGTAAAATATTACTCTAATGAATCATGTTGACAGAGTGAGAACTAAGTATTAGGAATGTCTTATAATATGATGCAATCCAATACAACAACGCCATCTCAAACCATGGCCTGCTATTGGAAAAGAAAGTTTGACAAAAACTAAGTTAAACATTTGGCATAGTTTAATAGCTATTTTATTATTTGATTTAAGGATATTGGATTAGGTCCACCTTAAACCAAACTGTCAACAATACTCAAAAGTGTAATCTTCTTGTAATAGCCAGCCGTCTATATTCTTTTCTTGTGTGTAAGGAAGGTGGAACCTATTGATAATTTTATCTCGGACCAGGGAACCACAGGGACCCTGCTCCATAACTGTAAAGATGGATTGCAATAAAATGCTTAGGCCTTCGTTTTATTGTTAACTCAAATTTAACTCATTAAGAGAAGAGGATAATCAAAGGTGTCAGCTTTGTGTCCTGTAATTTAAATGGTGACGATTGGTGACAGACCATTTAACAACATTATTTTAATATGCGATTTTATTTTTCCACTGGTTCCATCATCTCAAATGTGAATATTTCCTGTTTTTCTTTCTTCTCTTTGATATCCAATTTTACTATTGGGATCTTGATTTTAAGCTTGTTGGGTTGTTAGACATGTTGTAGACCTTGGAGTTGTGATAGGCCTTTTCTACAATTTATTGACATTTTCTGAAAGGCAAAATGAATTGATTACTTTAGAGAATAGTCATAGAATGAATTCATAATGAAAACCTTTAATTGCCTCTTCCTGGGCCCAACACACACGCACACGCACATGCGCACGTGCACGCGCACACACAAGCACACGCACGCGCACACACACACACTCAAACACAGTTTGTGGTCTCACCACCACTCACTAAAAAAACTAAGATTTGTTAAACAATGAAAGAACGTTTGAGCGTTTTAATTTATTTTATTACATAGATGTAAACTGTTAATTGACTGCTTTGCGGAGGCATACAGCCATGAGGTGGCAATTGTAGTTTACTATTAACACACATTTTATTTGTTTTATACCCAATGAACTTTGAGATCAATTTACATGCTTGTGTTGTTTTTTTTCCCTCAAACATAAGCGGTGACTATTTTTAAATTCTTCAAAGGAATTGACCTTTAAAATGATGCACTGAAATGATAATTTAATTGTAAAAAAAGAAAAGGATTTACAATCTGACATTTCTAAGATACTTTGATATAGGATAGTGATCAAAATTGAACATTCGTAGTAGTTTGATCTCCGTTTTTAAGTTTATTGCAGTTGAAGAAAATAGATAGGCCCACCGTTTCCCATGATAACATGATATTTAACATCAGAGTATCAGATGTATCACTTTCTTGACCTTTTCTTGTATTAACCAAGTGGCCTCTCTGATGTTATTGCTTTAACAGCCCCAATGTCTGCCCACAATTTTCACTTCAGGCACATTGGTTTCCAGGCTTTCAAAAAGAGAGATGTGTTTTTTTGCACATTTTGTTGAAATGTAATGAAAATTGTAACAAACGCACTTTTTCATGCTTTTGTTAGTTCATGTTTTTTTTGCTACAAAATAGTTCAATTGAGCCAATTTGATAAACATCCTATAAAAAGAAAAATAGTCTCAGTTTTTGATTTGCTGTGTTCTCCTGACTGACTGATCGGTCAGTCAACATAATGAATGTACGCAGCTTATGTGGGTGCTGAATCATCAAAAACTCCCTGGTGGGATGGTGCACTAAATTAATGACATTTAGGCGAGTGGCCCTGCTCAGCATGCACACTGTGTTTACATGCACAAAATATCTATATTTTTGGGCCATTAATCCAATAAAGACAATACTTTACTAAGCTATTTACATGGCTAATGAAAATTAATATTCCACTAATTCCCGTTTACATGCGGCCTCGAATACTCTGATTAACATAACCGGTGGCGGGCTGTTTGACCATGCAGACACAGTTTCCCTCTTTCATTACTGTAAACCACCTTCTTGAAAAGTTGCCATATTTGTGCATATTCAAAAACCTGTTGATATTTGATATCAGTCTTTCATAATGTTTAAAAAGTAGGTAGTTGGTGTTTCTCCTTACCACCAGAAATGTGAGCTTTTCTTTTGGGCATGCATCTCTGCCAAGTGCTGTAACTCAGCAGTCTTTTTTTTTTTTTTTTTTTTTTTTTTTTTTTAATAGGTAAATCAACTTCCCAGTAGGAACACTTGAATAGCCCTTATTGAAATCCTTCTAAAAGTTGTAAAATTCAGTAATGGCTGAATCCAGAGTTTTTCCCTGGCTCCTTTCATGTAAATGAGAACGAGGTTGGGCTGAGAGCCGGGGTAAGAAATCACGCTAGTGCGCATGCTCTCTGCTCTCCATAATGCAGAAGGTACGGGTATTTTCTTTTATACTCTATACTCAGAAGTCTGACTTTTTTTGCTTCATGCGCCACTTTGAACGCCGCTGTATCCAGTTCTCTTTATACATCCATGGTACAACCGTGTGTACAAAAAACAGAGCTTGTAGTAAACAAGCAAGAGTCCCCAATTGAGACGCATATTCCAAATGCAACATGGCCAAAGAATACTATCTGCTACCACATGTCTCAATCGGAATATGCTCCATTCAGAATGTTTACATGACACTAATATGATTTTTGAAGTGTGAAGGCAATCGGCATAAGTAAAAAAAAAAGTTAGGCTGTAAACAAACTACACCATGGTCGCATGAGTGTTAGTATACACATCAAGGCTGTGAAGGCGGACTAGTAAGCGTGATGATTTAGCCTCATTTAGCTACTTGTTAGTAACCGCATTTTTTTTAAGGCGCCAGAGGATTATCTACTGACGTAATTTGTATCGAACAAAACATTAAAATCACTTTTGCTTGTATTAAACACAGACCTCATTTCATGCCTCTAACCACAAACCAATAAAACAACAACAACATTGCCTTCCTATGATAAGTTGTCAGCCAGGGTTTCCGATTGACAAAGTAAAAGTCATTCACAATTGTTTTTGCTCAAGGCTTTTACTTTGAAAAGTATCTGCAGGAAGTTCTAAATCAGTAAAAGAAGGTTGTCATGGGGAAAATGAGGCTAATGTTATTTCACTTTCACATTTTTGTTTCTCAACCTTTTAGACCGGGTAATTACCTCGGACTTAAATAAGCAAAATTGATGCAAATGATGCAGAAGAGTTTATTAATTTGTTGGTGTAGTATTCACTATTTTTCCTTCTTTTTTTTTTTTTGACCACCAAAGTTTATACATTGTACACAGTATCTATTAATATTATATGTGTATAAAAGCAAAAATATCATCAGTTGAGTCCAGTGCACCCAAACTAGCAAAACCTTTAAATCATTCCTCGACTGAAGATTATTGTTTAGTTCTGGTTTTGAAAATGAGCTGATACGAGTAGATTATTAATCAGTTGGTTTATCGATAGAACATCAACTACCAACTACTTTAATGTTTGCTAAATAATTGTAAATTCTATGATTCCAATTTCCTGAGGTATTTTTACTACTTCTTTACATATTATAGACCAAACAATGAATTGTTCAATAATGATTATTGCAGCCCTAAAACAGTATTTTTAAATTGAAAACACAGACACGTATAGAGGCAGTATTCAGTCCTTGTGTAGACTTAACTTCACCCACACCTGAATCATCTGCCCAAATGTCGGGATTGGCTCTCTATAGTTGCATTATAAGCTGCTCCCAAGGTCTTCTTTCGTTTGGCAGAAACAATAGTTCCAAAATATGGTCTGGGCCGACGATTGCACAACTCTAGTAAAACTGCAGTTAGTTCACTGTTGCCTGTCTTGTCATGTCATTTGTTAATGACAGCTTTTTTTAATACACCACACCAAATATTAAGAGATGTTTTTACATTTAAGTGTTCAGAATTATGAATTATGAAGGCTGAATTAATCAGTCAATGTAAGAGGCACACAGATGACTCATTGAAAATCTCTTCTCAAGAAATTCAGCTATAATAAATGAGCAAGAGAAATGATGACTGTTAGAAGAACATGTTTGAGCACTGGCACATACACCAGATCACACAATATTAAAAAGTATGTATGTATGTATGTATATGTATGTATGTATGTATATATGTATATATGTGTGTGTGTATATATATAT
>NW_022280052.1:1839918-1867068 GCF_004355925.1 Anarrhichthys ocellatus | reverse complement strand
GAACAGACTGGATGATGGCTGAGTAGAACAGGATCAGCAGCTCCTGAGGCAGGTTGAACTTCCTGAGCTGGCGCAGGAAGTACAACCTCTGCTGTGCCTTTTTCCGGATGGTGTTGATGTTGGAGGCCCACTTCAGGTCCTGGGAGATTGTGGATCCCAGAAACTTGAAGGTCTCCACAGCAGACACAGTGTTGTTGTGTATGGTGAGGGGGGGCAGTGTTGGGGGGCTCCTCCTGAAGTCCACTGTCATCTCCACAGTTTTGAGCTTGTTTAGCTCCAGGTTGTTCTGACTATACCAGAGGACCAGCTGTTCAACCTCCCGCCTGTACGCAGACTCATCACCGACCCTGATGAGGCCGATGACTGTTGTGTCGTCTGTGAAATTCAGGAGCTTGACCGTTGGGTCCTCTGAGGTGCAGTCGTTGGTGTAGAGGGAGAAAAGCAGTGGGGAGAGCACACAACCCTGGGGGGCGCCAGTGCTGATAGTCCGGGTGCTAGATGTGATTTTTCCCAGCCTCACCTGCTGCGTCCTGTCAGTCAGGAAGTTAGTGATCCACTGGCAGGTGGAGGCTGGCACAGTGAGCTGGGAGAGTTTGGGTTGGAGTATTGCTAGGATGATGGTGTTGAACGCTGAACTGAAGTCCACAAACAGAACCCTTGCATATGACCCTGGGGAGTCGAGGTGTTGCAGCATCTAGTGCAGTCTCATACTGACTGCATCATCCACCGACCTGTTTGCACAGTAGGCAAACTGCAGGGGGTCCAGCAGGGGCCCTGTGATGTCCTTCAGATGGGTCAACACCAGTTTCTCAAAGGATTTCATGACCACAGACTACGGGCCTGTAGTCATTCAATCCTGTGATGGAGGATTTCTTGGGGACCGGGATGAAAAGGGAAAAAAAAGAATATTTTCTCTATTTGTAAGATGTCAGTGACTAACTACTCCTCAAGCACAAACCCCCACATCCATCACCAATCCACAGGTCCTGTGTGTTCAAGTGGTTTTCTTATAGAGCAAGAAAGCATACCATCAAAAAAGGATTGTCGGGATAGTTGTGGATGTGAAATGAGTGAAACAAAGTCATAACTGCACCTTGTAACCTTGTTAAGAAAATGTGCTGTATAGATAAAGATTATTTTTACTTAACTGTCCGTTTTAAAGGTTGTATCTTACAAGATGTGACGGTTGTAATCTTGCCAGTGCAGCGTTCAGAGGAATCGGGAGTTAATTTCCCTTAACTATGTACAATTTTATAACACCATAACATCCTGGGCATTATCTGAAAACACTGATGAATGTTGTGGATGTTTGTTGTGTATCAGCTGTACTTAAACTCTGGGCGTATAAGATCGTTACATGACAAATGGCATTGGGTTGAGAAACATCCTTTCTCATTGAGATGAGAAACATCCTTCAAGTACCAACAGGTTCGTTAGATCTTGATTATCACTTTGGCTTATTAAGAGGAAGAGAAGAGAAAAACCCTCAAACAATGTTTAGTAAAGTATGCATCTCTTCAGAGTGGGCTGTTTTAAACAATTGGCCATAGATTAATGTACTCTCAGAAAAGGCATGGAATGCAATTAGCAAGGGAATAGAAGGCCGTGAGACTGACTTCTTACAACCTTCACAAGCCAAGGATAGAGTCAAACTCAATACTTGGCCCAACGATAGGAGACTAAACTTGCTCATTATACCCTGGTTTTGAGGGAAAGAATATTCTTGTAAGTATTGTTACAAGTCAGGAGGGAAAGATTTTATGAGACAGACGAGCAATGTCCTATTCGTTACTGACTGGATTCATTTCAAGAGGATCAAGTCCCTCTTCAGAGATTCCATTTGACAAGTTATGTAGCATTTCATGCAAAGAGAGGGGGGGGGGGGGACATAACTGTGGTGTCAATGGCACTTCCTCTTTCTCTGTGCTCTGCGTTGACAGTAGCTTGTGGAGAGAAGAGCGAGTGTGCATTTAGCCTTACTGTAGCGTGTGCTGTGTGTGTAGATGCTTCTTGCTGCAGATTGCTTTGCCTTCTGTAGTGCAGTCTGTCAAACAACACAGGGTATGTGGTCAAGTCTGGATATACACAAACGCATAAACAAATGTTCAACACACACACACTGGGAAGTGCCACCAGTATGGACAGGTCTGTGAGGCTGTTCTTAGGCACAGCAATCATAAGCATGCTAATATGCATACAATGGCAATGCAACATGCTAATGTTTACCTTGTTGGATATCTTATTTTAGTGTGCTAGCATGCTAATATTGCGGACATTTCTACACTTTAAACACTGCATAAAACGCAGGAGGCAATAGACCACATCATGTGGTATTGTTGCTCTGTGCACACAGACAAAGCTCATGTATTAAGCTCATCTCTTCATTTTGAAATTCCGCTGCTGGCAGGTATTTCTTTCACCAAAGGCCAAAATTCCATCAATGCAAACTCAAGGTTTACTTTGTTACAGACAGAACATCCTTCTTCTTTTCAGGCAATAATTTCAAAACTGTTTAGTATTGGGGTCCATGTATCTTGTTCCACTGTGTACACCGAGTGCCTTTCCACGCCATGCATACCTTCTTGCATGCACATGTATTGACTTGTTTTCTTTCTCTCCCCTATCAGGTTTTATTTCAGAAACTGGCATGGTACCACTGAAGGAGAGTCTCCAGTTTGGAGACACTGCATCAGTAAACTGAGAGGAGGGGTTAGCCCACAGAAAACACCAGAAGGAACTCCCCTTCTGGATGCTGCCTCTCTTAACTACCTGTTTTCCCAGGTGAAAAAAAATATGTATTTATATGGTCATTTGAGCGTTTTAGGCATTGCTCTCTAATAGTTTCCCATGTGAAATATAGATATTTGGCCACTTAATTTAAAAAGATTAGACTCTACCAAAAACATTTTTAAAGTTTTGCATTTGTTATTTCTTCCTTTGAAAATGCATTCTGATAAAAGGCACAAATGTCGACACAGTTCACAGTTGAGTTTCAAAACATCAACAACTAGGAGGAAATGCAACAATACCAGGAAGTGCAGCTTTACGGTTAACAACAGATGGCACACCCCTTCAGTTTAATGTAGAGCCACTGTAAACACAATTCTTTTGATCAATTGAAATATAAAAGGAAAGGAAGAAGCTGTTACTCAGAAAGAGTTAATGTTTCCAAACTTGAAATACAACTTCATTGAATTGTCAGTTGTCTCAAAAGAAAAGACATCCCTCTGAATTTCCTGTAAACTAATCAGTCTCCCTCTTCATTTCGTCATCTTGACAAGATTTTAGTGCCACTTAAAGAGCCAAATCACACAGTCATTTTCCAATGGAGTTCTTTTTATGTGTATATGCATTTGGTGTGTCTCTATATGTGTGTGTTTTTGTTGTTTTTTAACATATATATTTCTATGTTTGTTGCACAGGGCCAGCATGACTTTCAGACAGGTGTGATTCCACTGCGGGTGTCCCACTCAGAGACAGAGCAACACGAGATAGAAAATGAGTGTTTGGGCATGGCTGTGCTTGCTATCTCTCACTATACCACAAACATAGTCGTGACCCTTCCCACTGCTCCCCATGAAATCAGGTAAAACATTTGATTTCCTAACAAGGTTGGGATGGTGCTACTTCAGCAGACTTTTGATTAAGATGTTAAAATAATATTTAAGAATGATAGTGGCCGCACACTTCCAATGACATCCTGCAAATGTATATGAAATGTACTTGCTTCTTCCAAGTGTCCTTGGAATATCATTTTGCCCCTGATATCACTAGGAGAGGAGCAAAAAATGCCCCCGAACTTTCTAAACGAATTAAAAAAATGGAGCACTTCTTAATCAGACCTGAGACTGCGGTCAACTCAGCAGACACTTAAATTGTAGTGCACCTATATCCTGAAATTCACGGTAAACTCATTCAAACGGCGCAGATCGGGAGCGAGCGAAGGACTTTGAAAGTTAACGGAAAGATTAACGTGAGACAACATCCGGTTTCTTCAGACGAACATCCGGTTTTCAGAATAAGATGCCAACAAAGTATACATATTGCATAATGGAAATCAGATTAAATGAATTATATTCACATTAAGTATAAAACATGCTACCTGCATCTCGTGAGTTAAAAGTAAAATATGCCTAAATTGTGCGTAAAGTGTCTTTATTCTTTGATTTGAGGGTTGCTGGAAATGAATAATACCTGACTCAGTCAATTAAGATATTTTACTAAGCAAAAACTCTGAACTGAATTTGTACCTTCAAATGGCACATTTTTAAAAATTTTAAGGTGCTATAAAAATGTTTTTCTCAATAATTCCATACAATGACTGATGTATATGTAATCAAGGCATCGTTGACTTAATAATTGTTAATAGTTGTTTAAAACATTTAATAACAACAATAAATAACCACAAAGAAATAAGAATGAAATTGAATATGATTGTCTGATTTATGTTTGTTTTTTGTTAAAAAAAATCTAAGAAAACACTTTGAATCTGTAGACTACTGCCTAATAGTCTTATTATTGCCATTTGATGACAATTGCTCATATACTGTAAGCCTAAATAAGTATATTTATTATTTTGAACAAAGGTTAAATGTTATTTCACAGGTTTCAAAAAGTGCCCCCAATTTTTTGAAAATGCCCCTGGATTTCAGTCAGTGGGGGCAAAAGTTGCCCCCAAAAAAATATGTAAATTTCCTACCCTGGTCCCATGTCAGATAAGTGCTCAGGCCACGTGCACAAGTTCTGAGAAGTCAGACTATTTTTTTTTTTCCTTCAGAACACTTGCACAAAGCATAGGACGTAAATACTGAGAGGAATTGTTGATAAATCGATCTTTCTATCTTAATCCCACCAGCTACAAACGTTTCATCCCAGAGTCACTGAACCGCAACATTAAGCAGCGCAACTTCCTGACACGCATCCGCATCAACAACGTCTTTAAGAAATTCCTCAGTGAATTCAACCGCCGCACAATGAAGGACAGCAAAATCACGGCGTACGACCTGAAGATCAAGTACCTGGCCACTCTGGAGGGCCTGACCAGCGGCCTGGGCAGCGAGATGTTTGAGCCCATCTCGCTCAGTGTAACGCAGGACGGAGATCTCTGCAACGGCGGCTACTATGGTAAGAATTCTGGAAGATTACGAGGGGTTATTTCTATGATTTAGTTCTCGGGCAATGTGCCAGATTTGTGGCGTGTAACAGCTCAGTGTGGTTTTTGTTTGAGATGTGGTTTTACTAGAATTACAGGAGATTATAGATGATGAAGAAATATCTTTTTTTTTTCTACCAGTATAATCCTCGTGGTAGTTGATGTAATAACAGTAGAGGAAAACTGTCTTAAGAGAGAGAAGGATTGCTGAATTGATCATTATTATTAAGCATGATGAGAAAAAAATATAGTTGCTAGCTAGCACAAAACTGTTTTTATAGCCCTTTTGCAATAGTTAAATCAGCTGTATTGGATTTCTAAAAAAACTTTTTTGACATCCAAATATACCTAAAACATTGTGGGTGTTTGTGCAGATGGTGAAAACCAAAAGTGAAAGGAACAAGATGTTTACATGTCACATTAACCCACTTATCACAGAGTAGGCCATACCCTGGATGTTTTCAACCGATGTGTGACGACACAGATGCAGCACTGATGGTTTGAGCAGCCTGCTGAGGATCAGAGTAAACATCCAGTAGCCACTCAGACATTTCCCTGGCGTTACTTGTCTCTGCATAATTTTCCTAAAGATTTTCCAAGAACAATATTGAGAAACCAATTAACTAACGTATAAATATTTTTCCAATGATCGATTTGTCTATAGTCCTTTTGTCCTAAAGCTGCTGCATTTTTATATTTTGCTGCTATGTTTGCTTGCTGTTTCTAGGCTACAGTAACCAGAGCCAAGAGCAGACCCAGAGTCAGAACATGAAGACCAGTCATGACATGCATGTCCTGGTTACTGGCACCGCTGGCATTTCCTGGAGGAAGAAGCCTGCTACAGTGAGTAAAACTGTGTGTGTTAAAGAAAAGATGACCCCTAGTTTCACTAGTTTCAGATAAACTGGCAGTTACAAACAACTGTCAAACATCCTATAAGGAAACTATCATTTTACTATTCTTCGTCTTATTTTATTATCCATTTTTTTCTATGTGCTATTGATATGATGGCAAATTGTATAACTATTGCTTCTGGTGAAAAACAATACAATTCTGTTTAAATATAAAATATTGTATATTAAAATATTATTATCTCCTTGTTGAGTAGCTACAAAAGAAAAGTTTCCTCTATGAAAAATTATGATTAAGGTAAAAATGAATGCAGTCAGCACAATACTGATATCAAAGAAAGTTTAGGAGCATTCAAAATAAATTACTCACAACATGTAAAGTATTTTAAACTCAATACAAAGTCATTAATTCAAGTCAGAAATTCCAAGTCCTTATAGTCTTATAATATTAATATTTTACAGAAAAGAAAGTGAACTAGTGCTTGCTTTTTATGGTTTAGTGCTTGTTTGCTAATTGTTTCCAAACAACAAAGGGAGCGAGTGAAGGTTTATGATATTATTTTCTATGCACACAGAACGTAAATGAGTTCAACAAAACAACTCGAGTAATGAGACGGCGTAGTGGACACATTTCCTATTATTGTGATTATGACGGCCACAATAATGAGTAACTTGAGAAGAGCAGTACAATTGTCTTTATTTTGTTACAGTATTTCTTAATTAGTGCTTGAGATGTGGAGTATAAATGTGATAAACAACCTTGCAATGGTCATTGCAGTATTTTCAAATGACAATATTTTTATATTATTTGAAAAATACTGTTTTTTTTTTTCTTTCATAAATTGTGTGTGTGTACATTTTGTTTGTATATCTTTTAAAATAGTCAACTGGGATCAGCAAAGAAAAGGGCAAGTCAAAGAAGAACAAGTTGGATGGAAAACAGAAAAATGACAAAAACATCGAAGCGAATGAAGGCTGGGTGGTGTTCTGTGACTACCATGAGATCACACACGCTGTCATCAAAGAGGCAACGGTCACCATCTATAGACAGGACAACAAGAGAATGGTGAGGCCAACGAGCACTGTGTCCATCGAGTTACCCGTCAGTGTGTATAACTTCTTATTTACATCAGAGGTTCATTTGTAAAAAAAGTACATGTGAACAGTAACCAAACCAGAACTAACTTGTAACAATGTATCATGTCTTCCCTTGGTCCTGACCAAATGAACCGAGCTACAGGTGTGAAAGCACCCTTTGTGCAACATTTGTTGAAGCAGAGCCTGCCTCTCGCTACATGCTATTAGCCTTGACTAATGGTGATATAATGCATCATCATTAAGATGGATTCTTTCATTTATAATACATCACCGCTCTTTTAGCTAGCCCTCTGGAGTATTGTGGCTTTATAATAGCTCCTGTTGTGATCGTCACCTCTTCTCTCTCCTCGTCTCTTCTCTTTTCAGGAGTTGCATATGACGACTAGGGCTGAGGCTCTGTCCTTCGCAGCTCTCGTGGATGGCTACTTCAGGCTGACGGTGGATGCCCACCACTTCCTGTGCAAGGAGGTGGCCCCTGCTTCAGTGGTGCACAGCATCAACAACGGCTGCCACGGACCCATCTGGTTTGTACTGGCAGTTTTATTGGTGTAAATGTGTATATAGTACGCATGTGCCTGTTTCCTCAAAAATACACAGTTTATACTCGTGCGAGAGACCACAGATGGCGGGAAAGCTCAGAGTAAAAAGGCATTTGTTGCAGTATTATCCGATATGACAGCGGCCATAAAAACTAAATGTAATACTGTCAAGAAGCAAGAACGCAACACGTGTTACCATCAAAAACGGCACAAACCAACCTCCTCAATGCAGAGGAGGAATTGTAATAATCTCCAAACTCATATTCATGTACATACTTTATCGCCTTTATGCAATCCCTGTAAAGAATATTACATGTTTGTATTACACGTTTCATTGTAATACATTCAATGCTTGAATATCCAGTAAGCAATTTTATTTGGCTGGCAAAATATTTACTCAAATGTAGATTTTAAGACTCCTGTTTCTAAAGTATTTAAAAACTAATTGTCCATCTTTGTAAAATCCTGAGGCATGTTAGTAGTGCTTTTATCATTAAACTATTCGTGACAGTCATGTCTGAAAAGCCCAGAGCGTGAAGTGGGCGTTTTGTTACAAAAATTCAGAGGTGCACGCCAAGCCCTGTCAGAGCATGGGGAGCCCTTGCTCGGTGTGCAAGCAGTAATAAAGTGATTTTCTGGCGCTCGCACTTCCCGCCGACTTCACTACGGCAAGCATAAACCACGCTTTAATGGACACGGGCAATATTATTACACATATTTATCATAAACTATCGGTTACTGACCTTAATTTGCATCTGCCCATAACTTATAGCCTCCTACCTGCACAGGGATCACACACTGCATTTTAAAGTCGGAGTACATTAAGAGTAGTGATTGAGGAGTCAGCAGGCAGTCAATGGCAGTATAACACAGGCAATGAAAGTTTTTTTTGAGAAAGTGTGAACCCCGAGAGGTCCTTGAGAATGCAGCCATAACCCGCTAATTATGCAGTTTGCTGCAGCAAGATTAGCCGTGGACAGATGGAGAGGTGCACACTCACTCACTGACGCACGCACACAGGAAAGTGATGGCATTATTACTGCCCCCATTCATTGCGCTTTCTCCTCCCTAGCACGGAGTATGCCATCCACAAGCTGCGTCAGGAAGGCAATGAGGAGGGCACCTACATCCTGCGCTGGAGCTGCACTGAATACGAGTACATCATCATCACTGTCGTCTGCAATGAGGTAGTGTAGACTTATTCATTAGGTTTTAGGAAACTGCAATCTGTCCATGTCTTCATAGTCTACGGTAATGTCTAGCATGCCAGTGATGTACTTGAAAGGTCAGTTATTCAGCCAATCAGAGGGCATGACACACGCATACACACACTCTGAAACACCAAACCAAATAAAGTCTGCTTGTTTTGTATTGGATTACAGGATGCTTGGATTATGACAGGTTGCTAACAGTGCACTTCACTTTTATGAGTCAGTATGGGAGGAAACGTACACACAAACACACATTCAGAAAGCTGACCCACTCGGTAATCTTAGCCACTGTTCATGTTACAATTTACATTAGGACTGAATAACATGTTTGTGGTGTTTGCATGTGTCTGCGTAGCTTCAACAGAACTATAGAAACCTTTTCAGATAAAGAAATAGAAGCAAACTGTATAGATATGATTTCTAAAAATATAATCTAATCTAAAATTGTCTTCTTTACTTCTCTTGCTCATTTGACCTCTCCTCCAGTACCATGTTTGTCATTTTGTCATGTTCCAGTTAAAATACTCTCTCTCTCTCTCTCTCTCTCTCTCTCTCTCTCTCTCTCTCTCTCTCTCTCTCTCTATATCTATATCTATATCTATATCTATATCTATATCTATATCTATCCAGAACGACCTGAGTGAGTCTCGTCCTGTGCGTCAGTATAAGAACTTCCAGATTGAGGTGGCCTCCAATGGGTTCCGCCTGTACGGCACTGAGACGTTTCGGGCCACTCTCGTTGAACTGCTGGAGCACCTGGAAGGCCAAAGCCTTCGCACCGACAACCTCCAGTTCCAGTTGATGCGCTGCTGCCCTCCACAGCCCAGAGGTAAACTTAATCCCGCTACAGTACTACAAATTCACTGTGGAAGAAAAGGCTCAGCACAGACCTTCATTATATAAAAATACCTAAATACAAATAAAAGGTCTGTAAAAACCAACACTATACCAACAACATAAAAACAAAATTGTAAAAAAGCCGAGTTGTGTTTCAAATATAAATCTATCAAACAATTTACAATGCACATATTACAGGATACTACAGAGCAACAGCAATAATGGAGTTTATAGAAAATAAGACTAAGAGAAATCAGTATGTCTGAAGTGTTAACGACTAACATGGAGAGTGAAAGACCATTGTTTAATCAAAGGAGAAAACGGTTCATATGACTTCAAGTTGTCAGTAAAAAGCTATTTTAAGTGTTTGTGGTAAATAGTGTGATAGATGTGATAAAGTATTGGTGAGATGTGTGCACATGAGGGAATGAAAAATAAGCCAGAATGAATGAGAACCTATGATGATAATAACAGCAAGAATTTCATATATTCCAATGTTACATCAGACACGCAGTAAAAAAAAATGTAGATATGCGAGGACGAGTGCACTTTCGAGTAATTTGACTAATTAATAGCAAGTCGCTTCATTCATGAATACTTAATATGTCCATATAAAAGCTATCAGGACAGTGTGGCAGCATGTTTCCTGTCCTTCCTGCAGCACGTGCACCCTTGATTTATTATATATGAGGAATCTGTCTATTATGATGGTTGTGAGAAGGAAATATTCCTCAAATAATTTCCCCTCATCTTGGCAAAGGTTAATTGATACTTTGACTCTAAGGTCCTCATTGCAAGACGCAACAACAAATGCATTTAAAAAAAGAAAACGCATTTCTTTCCAGTCTGCAGTGTCCACAGATTTCTGCTACAGCAGACTGAAATCCTGCAGCTAGCAATCTCAGCATCCTAAGTTCACACACTGTGCAGTATCTCTATGCACTGTTTTGTGTAACGCTACATCACAGCCGGGTGTGGTAACACGTACAACAGACCACACCTGTGATGTTGGGCAAGGTCAGAAGTTTGACAGACATGAACCTCTCAACCCACAGTAGTTCGTGGAGCAAAGCTTTCCCTCCATACAAGATTTAGAGTGGAATTTCCCTTTACAGAGTGTGTGTGTGTGTGTGTGTGTGTGGTTGTGTTCTTTGCTAACAGAGGGTAACTGACTGAAGCTGGCATAAACAATGTGTGTGTCTGTGTGAAATAGTGTCAGGGAGGAAGAAAGTTGTAAATGTGGGTTTCCGGAGCTAAACTAGCACTCTTGTATTTACTTCACTCAGGAAAAGGTGGAGCCATGTGTGCATGTGTGCATGGATGTGTTGAGCTGTTTATGTTCGTTGAGGCTGTGTGGTTTGTATTATTATCATAAAGCTTGACTATGAGACTGAAGTGCTGTGTTGTTTTCACTGCTGAGATATTTATGATGAGTTATACAACCTTCTTGTTACGATAGTAAAACACTGGTATCCCAACATACTGAGAATACGATACTAACCATTTATTTTTACTTATTGTTTTTGGTCTATGCATTATTTTTAACTGTTATGAAAACAATATAAGTATTTATTGGCAGATGGGGGAGAAAAGGACCACATGGTTTGAGAAATTGTGCGCAGCTGAAGTGTTAGACTCTATGATAAGTTCAAAGGGTTAAGGAGTGGGTGCAGTGTAATACGTGGGTGCATGTTGTATTTGGGTTTGGCATAAAAACTCAGATTGCATTTTACAGATGGTGAATGTAGGGTGATGCTGATTGAGTGAAGATTATCTCTCTCTCTCTCTCTCTCTCTCTCTCTCTCTCTCTCTCTCTCTCTCTCTCCCTCCCTCCCTCCCTCCCATAAACCACAGTGTGCTGGTTTTGTCACAACATTAGACACCCACAGACACATGCATGCAGACGCGCAAGCACGTATAGTATGGTAACCAGCACAAAGAACTTTATCCTCCCACACAAAGCTCTGTACATACAAGAATAACCTGAATCAGTTTGGCAACCCAACCTGGATAGCTGTCCACATCATTGCCAAATAGACGTAGTTATTTATCTCTTTCTGGTTGTTGAGTGAATGCAGTGCAGACTATTCAAATCAATCCAAACTCTTCGACAGTGTTACAATAACATGGCCTTGACAGCAACAGAAGCAGACATGACATTCCTGTTGAGGGATTATCAAACACAAACAATTGTCAAGTCTCTGCAGCTTGATTTGAACAAAGAAGAA
Organism: Anarrhichthys ocellatus; assembly: GCF_004355925.1. Lineage (NCBI taxonomy): Eukaryota > Metazoa > Chordata > Actinopteri > Perciformes > Anarhichadidae > Anarrhichthys > Anarrhichthys ocellatus. The sequence continues at coordinate 1,855,152 of NW_022280052.1, read as the reverse complement.
TCTAAAACACTATCAGTCTTTTGAAAATGTCTTTATGAAATACATGCTTTGTAGAATGCAAAACGTCATGCAAAAACCCTGGTATGGCCCTTTAAATGTGTGTGTGTGTTTGTGTTGCAGAGGTTTCTAACCTGCTGGTGGTCACTAAAGATAGAGCACCGGCCCCTCAGACACCCATGCAGGAGAGTCAGCTCAGCTTCCATCGCATTCTCAAGGAAGAGATTGAACAGGTAAAGCCTCTCATCTTCATGTCTGGCCCCAATGATATGATGGTAATGTACAGTGTGCCGCATGTTACATTATGTAAATAAGGGTGACAAATTATTAGAAAATCCTTTTATGTGACCCTCGGTAAAAGAAATCCGTTAAAAAAGAGAAAAACGCCTTTAATATAATACAATAAAGTACAGCCTCGAAACATACCACAGTTTAGTCACACACACAAACAGCTGAATGTATTTAACAGAAGTTTCGGAAGCTCTGTTCTTGTAGTAGTTTAATATACTGTATGTAACTATTTTTCCCTGTTTCGTTAACCAGGAGGAGCACCTTGGACTGGGCACAAGAACCAACATCTTCTCAGGCACACTGAGGGTGAAGAATGAGGAGGAGGAGGATGCAGGTTACTCATCCTTCCAGGAGGTCAAAGTGGTCCTGAAGGTGCTGGGCTCTGGACACAGGGACATCTCCCTGGTGAGACACAATCCCATATCATGCACATCCTGTTCTTATGAGGACTACACCCATTCTGTAACATCAAACCATACTGAAACGTATTACTTATTAGCAGCAAGCTGCTTCTAAATCTTCCCAGACCGGAAACATTTCTGTAATGTGCTTTGCAATTGAGTCATCTTTGTCTTTTGTTGACAGGCCTTCTTCGAAACAGCCAGCATGATGCGACAAGTGTCTCATAAACACATAGTGCTGCTGTATGGAGTGTGTGTTCGTCACCAGGAGAGTAAGTGCATTTTAAGAACTGTGTGCATGTTCATGAGAGTGTTGGGTTGTTTCATACACCTTTTTGTCTCTTTGTGTCTGTGTGGAACAGATATCATGGTGGAAGAGTTTGTCCAGCCCGGACCACTGGACTTATTTATGAGGAGACAGCAGAGCCCACTTGGCACACTGTGGAAGTTCCAGGTGGCCAAGCAGCTGGCCTCAGCTCTCAGCTACTTGGTGAGACAGGAAAAACACACATACTCACAAACTGTAGGAATGTAAGCATGCGAGTGTTGTATGCATCCTCGGGATTACCTGCACCATATTAGATCCAATTTTCTCAACAAAATATTTAGATTTGCCCACTTGTTTTTGGACTAATAGATTTGTGTGCGTGTGTGTGTGTGTGTGTGTGTAGGAGGACAAAAAGCTGGTCCATGGCTTTGTGTGTGCCAAAAACATCCTGCTTGCCAGAGATGGGCTGGACACAGATAAAGGAGGGCCCTTCATCAAGCTCAGCGACCCAGGAATACCAATCACAGTACTCACCAGAGAGGGTGAGTACAAAGTAAACTCATAAACTCTCTTTCTCGCTCACGCCCTCTCTCTCCTCTGGGTTACTAAATGTGAAACCTAAATGGTTACAAAATAGCTACCATGGAAAATTTCACAATAACTTCCTCTTTGTCTCCCAGTCAGCTGTAAATGACACTGAAACCAAAATGAGAACACATAAAATGCCACAACTGCATGTAAACGTTATGCAAACAGGAACACTGTGAAGCTTGTTGGCCAAGCTGAGAGTCTAATGACGACGATGATGATGATAATGATAATGATGGTAGCTTCTTCTTTTTCACACTGCCCTGTTGGATTTCAGGTTATCAGCAATAGGACTCACATTTGTCACATAATCAATACACATTCCCTCTCGGACTGTAATTTGTTTTGTAAAAGCTATATCTGGGTTGAGGGGAAAATGGCACAATAATAAGGACATTTCTCAGATTGCACAGTTCCCCTCAAATGGCCGCCTCATGTTTCTGTTCATCTATAAGAGCTGGAAGTTATGGGATATGAAACACAGTGTGGCTGCACGGATGGATCTGCAAACCACTGGACACACTGGAAATGTTTCTCTGGAAATGTCCATCGCAGCACGCCCCTGGGAATGCTCCTCCCTCCCTTATTGTTCCCAGAAATCTTAACATTTCATCACTTTGCAGAACAACAGTTCTTCCAGTTACACATTGATGTCCTTGTGTATAGATTTGATTGAACACATAGTGGGTAAAGTGCTGAGAAACCCACTGGGAGTGCTCTTCCCTTCTTCCCAGCAAGCTCTGATTGCTCTCATATCCATTCATTACTGTCTTTCTTTTTTCTCTCAGTTATCCATCCCTGCTGCCATTTTTTTCTCCATCTTCCCCCTTCACTCCATTCAGCCCCTCCACTGCTTCTTCTCTTCTTTACTCCTCCTCCTCCTCCTCCTCCTCTTTCCCTCCAGTCAGTCCTGTGTTCCAGTCTGAGATGCATGCACTCACTAACACACACTCCTGAGTTGATGTTATGGATTTGTGCAGCCGAAAAGCCAGTCGCGGAGGTCAGCCAATCAGTTAGCCTGTCTTCCAGTCAGACTATATTTCAGCCACCCGAAGCCAAGGCTTTTTAGATTCAGTGGATGAAGCCAGATAGCCGCCCCGTCAGCCTGTCAGAGCTGGACTGGATTTCATAGTTCCTGGTATTGTAGCATGGTGAGCGTATGTTGACTCAGATCCATGAGATCATGCTCTAACAATTACTTCCAAACAGTGTTTTTAGTTTTAAGCATAAATATTTAGTTAGCGTTTGGTCAAAGTGATCATATATAGGGTCAATAACATACATTACTCATTATCCTGAGACCAATGATGTGGATGAAGCAGAGATATGGAAAAACTACACAAAAACCCTTTGACGAAAAAGAGCAACATAGGAAGTATTCTTTTTCGAGGGGAGACGGACCCTTTATAGATGATGCTGTATATAAAGTGAAATAACAAAATTAGGAGAAATATGTTACATCTTGATGACAGGGTGAACATGGTTAAAATGTACTTAGTCAGTTATTATGATCTTTCGGTCTGTTGAAGGCGTTTTTGTGTAAGAGGGTCAATGAGTAAATGTTTTCTTCACTTCTTAAAAAGATTAAGTCAATAAATCACACATGGTTGTATCTGAGGAAGCGTTCTCATTCTCACATCTTAAAGGACAAATACTACGCATCTCTAACAACCATCTTCTGTTTTTTTACGGAGACGCCAACAAATTTGTACCCACCGGTAATTGATCCACTGTTGCTAACCTGGGCTTTTTTTGTCTCTGCAGAGTGTGTGCATCGTATCCCGTGGATCGCTCCGGAGTGTGTGAAGAGCGTGTCCTCCCTAAGCGTCGCAGCTGACAAGTGGGGCTTTGGTACCACCCTGTGGGAGATCTGCTACAATGGAGAGGTCCCCCTTAAAGACAAGAAACTCACAGAGGTACAGGGCACACACCAAAATGTAGTATGACGATGTATACAATCATACATACATCTAAAGAAATCTTTTATTTCAAATCTGATTGCAATCCCACATTTTTTAATATTTCCTACTTTCTTTCACCTCCTCTGTCACACATCGATCATCACATTGCGTGTTTTTTATGCACCTCCTCATTCATATGTCTTTGTGCTGAGCAGAGGGAGAGGTTTTATGAGACTGAGTGCCAACTGGCCACCCCAGACTGCAGAGAGCTGGCTGAACTGATGACCCACTGCATGACCTACGACCCCAAGAAGAGGCCTTTCTTCAGGGCTATCGTCAGAGACATAGACATGCTGGAGGAAAAGAGTATGTATGAGGGTTTTGTGTGCTCTGCACACTATACAATGTTTGTTATTTTCATAAAGAGGGGTGGGTGCAAATATTATCTTTATTTTGTTTCTGCATGTAAGCAGTTTTCTTGTGTTTCCAAATTGTGTTGGACCTGAATAGAATTCAAAGCTGTTATCTACAGTTTGAATATGATATGTTTCTGAATGTTTTGAATGTTTTGCATGTTTTTTATCTCGTCTAGCAGCAACCCAGTAAGCTGTTTAAAGAGAGAGACAGAGAGAGTTGTTTACTCAACTCAGATGTTCATGAGGAAGTTCACTGGGTGCATTATCACTGATCGGCCCCCTCAGCTGGGCCCCATGGCAACATAGTAGACTCTGTTCTTCCACCTGCTGCCCAGAATTGGATACTGCAGTCAGTCTTACCAAAGCTTAGAGCTAATTACCTTATTGACCTTATATCAAAGTCCCAAGACAGCAACACAATCACTCAACTAGGATATCAATCTACAATAAATGTCTCCTAAAAACGTTTAAAAATACATTGAAAAAACAGTTTTTATTAAATAAACTATATATAGTTATTATTGATGGTAATTCAGTACCAGTCTAGGTTGAGTCATTATTTCCTACTAAGAGTAGCCGTTTCTGTTTAAACCAGGCACGCAAACGGTTACATAACCACAGACAATTCTGGTGAAAACGTTGGCACTGTCAACCACAATAGACTTCCTATGATGCAAGTGTGCTTATGTTGAATAAAAGACGAGTTTTATACCAGGCGTGTTTAATGTAAATGTTTATTTTTCCATCTTCCAGACCCCTCTATCAAACCCCAGCCGACACCAGAGGTGGACCCGACTATGTTTGAAAAGAGATTCCTGAAGAAGATCAGAGACCTGGGAGAGGTGACCTGCTCCTGATTTATTTACGTTGGTCTATCTGTATAGCTGATTTTACTATCCATAAGAATGATCAAACTGACAATTTTCTAAACTTGGCCATTTAGTTTACATGCATTACATGCAGGTGAATATTTAGCATTAAATCTATAATTACTTGGTAGTAGTTTGGTATTTATGGGCTTTTTTTTACAGTCCACATCATCTTACTGCTATTAAAAACCATCTGGAGTATAATCATTCTTGTGATCCTTCATAACCTAAAACGTGTAATACTATCTATCTGTCCATGCTATATGCAAGAGCAGATGCAGAACCCGAGGACTATGTGCAATGATGAGAAACAACTGGTCCCACACACAGGAAGTAGGCTGGTGCTTGTCTATAAACATCCGAGTAACTTCCATTTCTTCCCACGTTCCTCATGCAGGGCCACTTTGGAAAGGTGGAGCTGTGTCGCTATGATCCTCGGGGAGATAAAACGGGTGAACTGGTGGCGGTGAAATCCCTAAAGCCTGAGAACCGGGAGGAGCAGAGCAACAACCTCTCGCGTGAGATCGACATCCTGAAGGCACTCTACCATGAAAACATTGTCAAATACAAGGGCATCTGCCAAGAGGAAGGTAAGATGGAAAGAGTGCATCCACAAAAATGAACACGAACATTATTCATTTGTATATTCAGTTTCAGACAAATAGAACTTCATTTGTTGCATTTGTTGTCTCTTCTATTCTATTTGTATCTGCCTCTGATTGCATTTATTTCGAATACTGTTTGTAGGTGGTCAGGCCATTAAGCTGATCATGGAGTACCTTCCACTGGGCAGTTTGAAGGAGTATCTACCCAGAAACAAAGCAAAGACCAGCCTCAGCACCTTGCTCAGCTACTCTATCCAGATATGCAAGGTACCACAGCTTCTTACCTCGGACCAGCCGGTACCATCAGTGACCGTTATGTAGTTAATGAAGATGGTTAACCCAGCACACCAACTGTTTGAAATGTTTCAACCCTTCCTGTTTAGATAATGGTTACAAAGTGCCTTTCAAAACTGTGATTTGATAGGGTATGAACAGATACAATTGACAAAGACTTCAAATGGTTACTGTTAAATATATATATTGCATATATGCCAAAAACACCTCAGAAAAGAGGTTACATTGGCAGTGTATCAAGTGTTTCAATTTCTTTTCTGTTTTTTCAGGGAATGGACTATCTGGGATCCCGAAGTTACATTCACCGAGACCTGGCTGCCCGAAATGTCCTGGTGGAAAACGAGAGGACGGTGAAGATCGGAGATTTCGGCCTCACCAAAAGTATCAAGGAAAACGAGGGATACTACACGGTCAAAGACGAAAACGACAGCCCTGTTTTCTGGTGAGCTAGTCATTTTTATGACAGACTATGCTGTGACGTTTTCATGAGCCGTGTATGGTTCCCTTTGTAGAATTACATTTGTAAGGGAGCCTTTTTCTTTAAAGGTGTGAAATACGTATTAATGCGTTATATTTAAGTAACAATATACCGTTACTGCCGATTGTCCAACAGGGTAATAAGCATGTTCACCAACAAGTATTCATGCTCTTACACTCAGTTGTATTTATTTTTTTTGAAGGTATGCGCCAGAGTGTCTGACTCACTGCAAGTTCTACCTTGCCTCAGATGTTTGGTCCTTTGGGGTGACGATGTATGAGCTCATCACCTACTGCGAGTCCTCCAAGAGCCCGATGCCGGTCAGTATGCAGCGCCCTCATTCTTATGTTCACTCTTACACACGCTTTTAATGAACGCTTCTAATGCTTGCTGGGTACTTTTGGAAGTTTGGATGATTAAACGCATAACACACATATTGTACTGGTGTTGCAGAGATAAAGAAATGTATTTATCATAGCATTAGAGAGAGACACACACACACACAGAGAGATTTGTATGAAGCAGATGGTGTCAGTCTTTGGAGGAAATGGCAGATGACAGACTCCACTATGGGCTGCCTGTGGCTACGCTAAGAGCTTCGTTTATCATGAAAACCTTTTGCCACAGTTATACTGATTGACCAATTAGTAATAAAGCCAAGTCAGTGTTAAAAAGGATACGAGTTAAAAGGGCCTGATATGAAAGAAGCTAAGCAGTAAAAGCTACTCGATTTGGACCACAGGGACCGAGTGACTTTGTATCAGTCTTTAGCCCTTTTTTTCTGGCTTTTATTGTCATGTTTCGCACCTGAATAATAGAGCCAGTATTGAACATTATTAAATGTCGTTTCTTTTTTTCAACCCTTCCTTGTCTTCACCCGCACAGCTCTTCATCAGTATGATTGGTAAAACTCAGGGTCAGATGACGATCATCAGATTGGTGAAGGCGTTGACAGAAGGAAGAAGGTTGCCACGTCCCGAGGGCTGTCCTGAGCCTGTAAGTCTTCTCATCAACAACACAACACAATAACAACATGGACACTGCTTTCTTTTAGATGTTTTCTGAAGTAATTATTTCAAGTTTTGTCCGTCAGTCTGGAGCAACAGATTGAAGAACGAGTAACCGCTTCTATAAAACAAAAAGCATGTTCTCATTTACCTCTAGTGATATTTAGACATACACATAGTTTTGGTTTGAGGTGTATTTTATTTAGAAAACTCAACAGGAGCATCTCTTACTAGAAACTCGGGCAGCAGTGAACCTGGTGGTAATGGGTTGGTTTACCTGACCGATCCTTTCGGTGAAGTAGGTGATTGATTGCTATAACTGACAGTTAACAAAGTTCAGAAAACTTCGATACGGCATCTTTATAAATATTCATCCTCCTGCACAATTGCTTTTTTATTTGGGTTTGCTTGATAAGCAGGCATCAGCACCATCAGGTGTTTCAGTAAGAACAGCTGAAGATACTGTGTGACACAATCATTTCTATAAGACCCTGAATGACACAAGATTTACAATTTCATGTTTCAAGTCGATCTTAAAATACTGATGATCTTCGGAGTGTACGTGAAATATTACTGGCAATCCTACAGTGGTTTTGCAGTCTTAAGAGTACATGAAGACTTAAAGTATACTTTATAGTATATTGACCATATTAAGTGTATAAGGTATACCTGCCACATTACAGTTTTTTCTGATAAAATCAGTGTTTTTGACATCGGTTACATACATTTTTGGCCACAATAATCTTCATATAGATGTAATAACGGGGAGCTTAACGCAGCACATTGAAATTTGGGGTCAAAAGTGTACACTCCTACTTTAAAAATGTTTAACATTATTACATGCAAAACACCTCGTATATTACCTTTGATCACAGACAAAGAAATTGAAAGCTGCTGCAGTATTAACACTGCAGGCAACACATGTTACAAATGCAGTGTATTCCTTTGACATACTTCTTCCACCTGTTGTCTAACGCGATTCATGGTCAACAGGTGTACGAGCTGATGCGCAGGTGCTGGGAGAACACGCCCGAGCTGAGAATCACATTCAAATGCCTGGTGGAGGAGCTGACAAAAATGCAGCAACTGTTCCAAACACAAAACAACCTTTAAACTTCTCTCGCACTGTTCGGGCCTCTGGGAAGGACTTTTGCTTGCGGACTCGGCACCAGATGTGAACCGCAAAAACCGACTCCAGATCAGTATCTGCTTGTGGAGCGTCATTGTAACTGAGGGACACAAAGCATCGCTCCTTCATACTCGCATATATACACACACCTTCCACAGCCATGAAAAGACGTTTAATCCTGTCATTTTAATCTGCCATCATTTTTTGATGTTTTTTATGTTTACCAAACTTGTATGAAACAAGTAAATCTTGTGACCTTAGCCCATGCTTAATGTGACTGTATAACCTACAATGGACTTCCAAGTGTATCTAAGAGATTTAACTCCCTGCATTGCCAGAAATGTCAGCCTCGCGTGGACTGGCCACCCTTATAATTTGCGCCAAAGGCCTTTATGATCATGTGAGGTTGATAATCGCTCGACAGATGGAGAGCAGAGAAAGGACTGTTTAAAGCCTGCTTACACACGGTTGTATGCCGGTCCTCTTTGTGACGGACACGGAGTGGATTACTGATGAATCATGTTGATAATTTCTTGGATGGATGGATACATCTGCATTAATACAGATGCTGAAGATGTCGGCTGCTTGTCTCATGGACTCCACTTTGGGAGAAACTGACCTGATTTGTATTTCTTTTAGCCGTGGAGTGGTCCGTGATAGATTTTCTGTTCATGATGTGCAGATGCTGTCACTAAGAACCAGCTTTTAATCACAGCCAGCAACCAGTGAGCCATGTCCCTTTTCACTGTGTTTCTGTCATTAGGTCTCGGTAAAATGCTAAACATTGGTTCTAGCCTCCCAATTATGAGATATTTCTGCTTTTCTCAGTTTTAGACTGTCGCTCGTACTAAACGAGCAATTTGTAGACCTCACGCTTCAGATTTTTGGAAGCTGTGACGGGCATGTTTCAACATTTTCAGACATTTTATAGACCAATTAACCGAGGAAAATAATCCACAGATGAATTACTTTGAGCAGGGGATCCTCCAAAGCGACCAGACACAAATGAGAATACTTTCTCTGTGAAGATGCTGTTTGAGTTGCATCTTCTGTTAGTTTGGTCTCTCTAATCATAGATAGACATCATGTGGTGTCATCCTTTGCACTGTGTTAAGGTCCTCTGATTGTTTGAGGTGGTTCGGTTTATAATCTCGAATCAAGTTAGGTTCTTTAAATGTAACAATCTTTGATTAAGAACTATATGCATCTGATTAATCGACTAAATCAAATATACAGCACTTAGTAACTTGTTAGTGGAGGGAGAAATGAAGCTGAGTACCTGTGAGATGCACTTGAGGGCAGTATCTCTTTACTTTCCTCTCCTTAATGCTTCATGAAATGTCTATATGCTATATATACACACAAAAAAGAGCCACTTGCCATTGTTGCTGATTGTGAATGGAAGGATTAAGATGGTACACAAGGTTTGAAGTAAGGAAGAAGAATCACTGACTATGCACGTGGCATTTTATCTTCATTTGTTATTTCAGTTACATATTAATTCTTCCAGTGACAGTTGTGATTATGTATGTGCATTTTATTTGTAAAGTTCTTTTTAATCTGCCAATATGCCAGAACATTTATCAAACTGTTTTGTCTGTGCGTATGTGGAGTGGTTTGAGCAGAGGGTTTCTTCTGTTTTGTATCCAATCAGATGGCAAAAGTAGCAAAATCCTATTCAGTCAAAAGCTTTTTCGTGATTTCAAGAAACGACCAGTTGTTCTTCGTGTAGCTGTTTGTCTTTTACTGTGACGGCTTCGGTCCACATTCTATTTAGGGGTGTGAGAGACGATTCCTTCTGCTCAAAATAGACAAGAAATATATATATTTTTCAAAAACAAGATGAAACTATGACTTGTGGAAAGTAAAAGTATTCATAAATACACAATGAAAAAATAAATAAAAATCAATGTATGTTGTGTTCCATCTGTGTCAGTCCAAATTCAGAATATTGACTTCCTACTTTACTATGCCTTTTTTGACTTTTTGATATACTATAACTTTATATGACGTACTATAATGTGCTTAATTACATTTTTATGAAATACTATACTATTACTTTTTTCTTCTACATTGTGACAGACTATACTATGACTATTTTCTGACTATTACAAAATTTACCTTTACTTTTTGGGACATTTTTATGATGTAATTTACTAAGAATCGTTGACATACTGTACCTCATTTGTCATACTATACTATGCCCCTTTATGACATACTATGGTATGACTTTTTGGGACGTACTATGGCTTTTGTCAACATAATATATTAGGACTTTTTTTAGACCTAATATACTATGATTTTTTTTAATGTTTTTCCATATACTATGACTTTTTTTAAAAAGCTTTCTACAACATTTTTCAACATACTATGACTTATTTTTTTCAACATTTCTCAACCATAACTTTTTCAACAGTGTTGAAAAAGTCATAGTATACTGTGTCGGAAAAAGTCATAAAACAGTATGGTATGTCAAAAAAAGTCGTATAGTCACTATACTATGTCTTTATGAATTTTTCGACTTACTATGACTTTTGACATACTATACTATGACTTTTTTTAAACATACTCTATACAACTTTTTTTGACATGCCATACTATGGTTTTTTACTATTTTCTTAGTAATCCTCCAATACCAGAACATTTACGAAAGTATATTTTGTCAGAGTATGTGAAATGGTTTAAGCACAGGCTTTTTTTCTGTCTTAAATCCATCAGTCGACGTGCGCCATAAAATCTCACTCAGTCTTAGATTATTATGATTTCCAGAAATGGTCAGTTGTATTTCACATTAATGGACGGCTTTTACTGTGAATGTTCGCAGAAAGGCAGAAGACAAAGGGACTGTAACGAAGACAAAGTTGCGCTGCAGTCCACATTTTATTTAGGAATGTAAAAGACAATTCCTTCTGCTCAAAACAACAGAAAATAAATATTTATATATTTTTCAAAAATAAGACAAAAGTATGAATTATGGAAAGTAAAAGTATCCATAAATACACAATGAAATAAATACATAAAACCAATGCTAGTTGTGTTTTGTCTGTCAGTCCAAAACGCATTATATAATCAACAACTGATAACGTATAGTTATAGTTCTATATATTACAGCTGTAAGTACGCATGCTAAAATTGTTCTAGAAATACCTTATTCACAGTAAAATAATAGCAATGTCATTGTGTATAAAATTCTTGCAAAATCTACAGTATATTTCAGGTCAGAAAAAAAAAAATCCACATACTTGAAAAGCAAGAAACTGTTTACAAAGGAAGAAGCATGGCAAATCTAGATTTATCTATCGCCATTAATATGTGTCAGAAAATCAGAGATACTTCAGTATTGCAAAGCTTTGTGATTCTCTCTCTCTCTCTCTCACACACACACACAATTACAAAGTCCAGTCTCACCCCTGTGTAATATGCAGAATACATACTGGTACAATGGCAACGCACTGAAGCTTATAGTCGGCTCTGTTTACACAAAAACAGAAAAATGATATAGATGTATAGATTCAGCTATACAAAAAATAATAATCACAACTAAACGACACAAGACTACAAATTCAATTTTCTTGCCTGATGTTAATGAACACTCTCCAAAAATAAAAACAACTGTATTCTCATGTCAAAATATTTCTATTAACAACTAAAGACCAACAAAAATAAGCTGAGGCTGCGTTTACACAGAAACAGACTCACCGTGAACTGGCTGGTTAAGATTACCTGCGTTACAACAGATTTAAGAACATCCTGCCCCCCCTGTGCGTATGCGGGCTTTGTTTGTGCTGTGTTAATATCGGGGAACCAGACGCACAGAAACATAATATAGATACAACCACTTGCTCCATCAGTCCCAACACTCAACATTCCTCCAATAAAGAAAAGGCGTCTACATTACATTCTACACAACAGATATAAAAACATGTTTTCTTCCCCAGTTATTTTATACTATCACACTGAAACTGTTTTCAAAGATAATTTTGCAACGTCAGTTAAATAAAAGATATATCTATAATTTGATATATACAAAGAAGTAGTCCTTTGTTGAAAAACACACAATTGAGACTTAAGACTCTATTCAAAGATTTGATGCCAGCATATTAAAATCATAATTTCAAATAACTTATCCGTTCAGTGTTAAACCAAGGCCTCAACTGCACTTTGATGCGATGTGCCAGATTCATAGGAAATGTATCTAGATTCGCTATCTATATGAACACCATAACATCTCTGCTGGTACATACTAAAAACAAAAACACTCCTAGAGAGAGGAATAACACACTGGTGTACGACATCACATCGCAACCGGTGAAACAGCGAAGACGAGAAACTGAATGAAGACCAGAATGAAGACTAATTCCGCTCACAACATCGACAGTGGACGGCTGGGGGAAGACTGAGGAGGAACTCCACATCCGACACCAGAGATCTTTAATCAAACTGCTGTTTTCTAGGTCAAGTGTGAACATTGAAGCTCAACTATATCGAGCCTTTATCTACATGTCACTCTCTGTGTACAGAACATGGCCAGGCTTCTAGCAAGAAACCAACAGCGGTATTCATTCCTGTCCTTCATTATTTACATCCTGCACCGGCTTCTTTTATTGATCCGCTCCATGTGATGCAAGCAACTGCTCACCACATCAACTTCGATCGCCTGTTGTGTCTCCAAATTCAGATAAAAAAAAAGATACAATGTCTCTTGCCGGTGTAAAGCCCACTTGATCCATTGCTCAATGAAGTATTCCGTTTTGAAATACAGACTCTGTAGGAGGCATCCTCTGATTCAGGACAAAGCTAATGTTCAATCACAGAAGCTAAAGCTGTGTATACTCACACAGCTCTTTGGAAGATGCTATCGCAATACTCTGTTAACTTAAAGGATAGGTTTGTGTATATTCTATATTTTCTTACTGTCAAGAATTCCCATGAAAAGACCAAAATCTATAATGAACTGATCACACTAATAAGCACTGTGCCTGTATCAAAAGCTTAATTTATATTATTCCTCTCTGCTATAGAGCTCCATTGTTGTACAACGATATTAAAGACACGTCACATACTCCTTCATTATGATACTCACTGGAGCACCAAATGTGTTTTAATCCACATCTGAAAATGTTCCCATACAAGTGCACTATTAACTCCGGTTTGTGAAACATTTGTTAAAAATGACAAAGCCCAGCTATATATTTGTGACAGGATTTCAAAGATGCATGTCTTCAGTAGTAAATGGGCTTGGGGCTGAAAACAGGCACAGACAGGTTGTGGAAGTCAGAAAGAGATTTTGAGAACATATTGTTGGGTTTGGCCCTATTTTTTTTTTTATGGGATTTGTCAACACCCACAAAAATACAAAATATCACCAGCCTTATCCTTTAACTGTGTGCAGATTTAATGGGATTATTTTTGCACTAAACCGCCACATATGCATAGCCTGTGATTGACAGGTTTGGAAGCTTGATGCTGACTGTGACCTTATGTGAGCATCTACAATCAGATATCTGCTCACCAGGGAGCGGGGGAATGTTTGTCATTTGTTCTGAGGTAAAAAAAAACAACTAAACTATAAATGATTTCTCTGTTACTCCACAAGAGAGACGATAAGCACAAAAACATGAGGACAATAATGTATTCACGTATATTTGGATCCCACTAGGTTGTTTAAGAGTCCAGCTAATACAAATACCAGAGCAAAGATGAGACGTTTCCTGTGCATTGGAGTGTGTGTGTGTGTGTGTGTGTGTGTGACAGCTCTACAGGTACTTGCAACATGCAGAAGTCTGGCAGACATAACCAATACTCTTCACTGAAAAAGTAGACTGTAGAGGGGAAAGCCCCAAAAATAAATAACGAAAGAAGTCCTTACAGGTTGAAGGCAGCTGGAGGAGTTTTTTCCATTTCTCTCTTTTTCTCAGCCCGTCTCTCCTTACCCCCATTACCTGCCAAGAGCAGACTTTTAAAGGAAAATGGCAAATAGGAAGCCCTGCATTCAAGTCAAGTGACACGATTCATCTTGGAGGTCCCAAAGCATCAGTTACATTCCTGAGTCTGTCCTCAAATGTTTAGGAATATGTCCCTTTGCACTCTCAGGTCTAGTGTTGCCAGATTAGAACCACACACACACACACACACACACACACACACACACACACACACAGTATATAAAGTCATGGTTTTAGAGCAAGTGACACATTATGCCGAGAAAAAACAGATCTGTCCAGACATCTTTTTATATATTATATGTCGCCTTGATATACTAGCTGTGTATAGGTTTAATATACAATGTATTTTCTCACAATTTAATATTTGATTGACTATTTGCAACAGGTGTGGTATGTCTGTCGCATGTGCTTGTATATGCATTATGGGTATTTAAGATGGTGACTCTCTGTACATATCAGAAGTCCGAGGAAGAGCCTGCTGCTTGAAACGTTACACAGCGATAAACATCCCTCTAATGGGAGCTACTCTGTGTGAAGATCTATCTGTTTTAATCGTGCTGAATTACAGAGCTACACAACTACATATTGATATTTTGTCTTTTAATTGCCTGGCATGCAATATGACCGTATTAAATTACTTAAAACTACATTTTGCAGGTTATATTATGAATTCAAATAATTAGTTTATTATACTAAACCTGGATAAAGCATTTTGAAGTCCATTATTAAAGGAAATCAGTTGCAATAGCAGATTGAGAACACATTTGAATGGAAGAAATAGTAATGTTATGAGGTGTGAATTTGGAGTAAAACTTTTAGAAATATATTGATTTTAGTGAAGCAAATTGTTTAAATATAAGTTGGTCTGATTTTAATAATACGGTGAGGGCCTGAAGAAAAATAAATCACCAAAATAACAGCATTTCAAACTAGCACAGCCACCAGAAGTCCCAGTCAGAATGAATACAGGAAACATTCAGAACAATTGTGCAAAGACAAGTTAGTGAAATAAGAATAAATGGAAATCGAAAATCGAAGAATAAAG
>NW_022280052.1:1827418-1837418 GCF_004355925.1 Anarrhichthys ocellatus | reverse complement strand
ATTCACCATTAATTACAGTTGTTTCCAGCTGTGGAAGACTCCATTTCAGGCGTTTTTTTTGTGAGTAGTTGGAGTGTATTTTCTTTTGTCACTTTTGAAGTGCAAACTACAAACTCAAAACCTACTTTGAGTCAGTATGTGGTATGAATTTGGGACAAACTTGCGGTCTGAAATCTCTGTTTTAATGGTAGCTGGAAATGGAAGGAAAGCTGTTACAACAGATAGAAGAGCGTAGAGAAGAGAATGGACTGTGCCCTAATATTTGGCTTAAACGTTAACAACCACACCACCTAACTACATTTAAGTCAACACAATTTGATTCAATATTAATAAATTGCCTTGGAATATTATTATATTACAAATATATAACGGTATAGAATAACAGATACAAAATCTGACACACAATAAATGTTTTCATGTCGTACAATACACTGATATTAGAGCTGGGGAAGGTCCATTAAATGTGATATTGTCTGTTACGCATGGCTTTATATATTCTGTATTACACACTGTATTTACACCAGCCTTGTATTTCCTATCCAGTCTTTATAAAGAAGGGTCCATTCATTGAGGGAAGCTATTGTAACGTTACCACAATTAAGGGCTTTGATTGGTTCAGGCCCTTTTTGTACCTGATGTGCTCCCAAACCTTGGGATTGAAATGGCTGACACTTCCTACAGAGACAACATATCAGCACGCATAAACACACACACACATACATACATACATACATACATACAAACACACACACACACTACTTCACTATAAAAGAAACCTGGGCGATACCAGAAAAAGAGAAAAGACACTGAAGCGGGAACAAACAGATGTCAGTTCGACTGACTAATCAAAGAGTGAGCTTAAAAGGAGACAGAGAGTAAGACACCTGACTGTAAGACCAGTCCAACGACAGCTTCAGCAGGCAGAAAGACAGGTCACCTGGCTGCAGATACAAAAGCAGCTTATACGTACAGATACAGTATTATTTAGTTTACATTATATTAGAAAAAATGTATAAGATAATATTACTTGATTACGGTTGAAACATTGACTGAGAAACAACAGTTTAAGTTAAAGAGTTAAGGCTTGAACAAAAGCAACACTGTGTTTGTGTTTATGTGTCTATGTGTGTGTGTGTGTAAATAAGTGCCAGGATCAAAGAGCACTATGGCTTGCTTTCATTTGAGCCATATGCAACCCCAACTTCTATTAAACTCAATACCTACTGTAGGGATGCAAAATGGCAGCCACAGAAAGGCCACTAGAGGGAGCTGTGACATCCAGCGGACGCTGTGTGTGCCTCCCTCCATAAGCTTCAGGCTTTAAGGTGGTTTGGTTCATACTAGAGCCTCTTTCTCTTAAAGTAGTCAGCGTACTGCCCTCCCAGGCCCTGGGAGTGCTGCCCAATGTAGGCGCCATCTGATGATGTCACTTCCTGCACCGCCAGCTGAGGGTACTCCCTCTTATGGCCCCTCGTCTGGTTCTGAAGAGACAGAAGTGAGAAGAGAGGGATGAGTCAGAGGTGAAGAAACAGCATGCTACGACACTTTCATGTCCGATGTCGTGTTTTTAGATTGTAATGCTGGAATGATATTTTGAATGATATATTATGATATTTATGTTTCGATATTTATGTTTTGAACTGTTTCAATATAGAGAGCAAAAAACATTTATTTTAATTACAATGTTTTCATCACGACATCGATTAACCTCTGAAAAACTGAAGATAAACTAAATGAAGAGATTGGGGGAAAAAATGGGAAAAATGGGACTAGCGCAAACATCCTGTGTCTAAATGAGGCTCTCTCCAGTGAGCGAGGGCCACAGAGGCTGTCTGTACAAACAACATGTAAATCTTTTAGAGGCGAGGCTTAGCTCAGCTGTCTGGATCCTGTCTGCTCTCTTTCTCCCTCTGAATCTTTTCCTCCTCTTCTTCTTCGTCTTTTTCTTCTCATAACAGTTTTCACAGCCTTAAACTATGAGGACAAAGTTAAGGCTGTACTGTGGCTCTATTGCCAGCCACACCTCGGAAAAATCCAACACATGTAATAGAAGACACTGATCTACTATCTCCATTGTCTTCAGCAGCGGGTCCCAAACATTGTGGATTGTCTAAAAACAAAACAATGAGTACATGCAGGGTTATGAGCAGTTCAACCTTATGTTTATTTGACCCGTAGCTAACCAGAAAAAAAGTGCAAAATGATGTCAAATTCAAAAAGGCGCTTTCCTTTTACTCCAGCACACTTTTCATTGACACAATAAGCTTTGCCGTCGCATTTCGAAACGTTTTCAGTCCTCATTGGTCTGCTCTGTAATTCGCTCTGACAGCGACACAGCTGGACAAGCACACGCTGTGTGCAAGCGTCCTTTCAGAAGTGAAAAGCTCAATTGACCATGTTAAATTAACATACAAAACAAATCGACCTGTAAACCGAAATGTGTAACCAGTCAAATATCATCTTGGTGGTTAACCCATTATGAGTTAACTGTTGACACCCCAATAGTTCAACCAACGAGTAACTGATTCTAATTCGTATTAGACACCTGAATAGGTCACATTATCCAGTAATTAACAACAAAACAAGCAAACGTTAGTGGAGAGTTTGACAAATAAACAGAAGTTTGTGTGTCAAAAAGTTGTTTTTTGTTTCTTATCCAGTTCATCAACTCATAACCTCTCACCCACCCGAGTGGGTAAACAGCATCAACAGCAAATGAAAATGGAGGCATATAAGAAAACAGTTACGACTTACAAAGTACGACGTCTCATTAAAATATGATCAAATATACTAATAAGAAACAGGAAACACCAGACTATAATATATACTATTTTTATCTAAATCTCCAAAGTAGCTAGTAACTAAAGCTTTTAAATAAATGCAGTGAAGTAAAAAGTTCAATATTTGTCTTAAAATTGTAGTGGAGTAGAGGTATAAAGTGTGGTAAAGTACCTCAATATATACCTGAGTAAATGAACTTACTTACATTCCACCGCTGCTCACAGATGTAATAAAAGTGTTACAACCTGTATTAGAGTGTGCATATTCTCTACTTACATAGTAGTAGGTGTTCCAGTCAGTGGCGGCAGTGTGTGTGTGTGCGACAGGGCCGGGCGGTGCCGCCGCCGGGTGTGGCGCCCCGAGGAAACCGGGCATTAAAGGCAGGGTGCTGTAGGCTGGGAGCACGGCAGCAGCTGGCAGGACGGCCGGTGGAGGGGCGGTGCCGTTACTGACTGCGTGCAGAGAGACTCCTAGAGGCTTACACACGTCTACCTCCTAAAAGACACACACACACACACACACACACACACACACACACACACACACACACTCTGAATGACAGCTGGTTGACTGTCTTAAGACTGCAGGTCAAGAAAAACACAATATGGGAAATATTCCCCAAATCCCTTACATTTTAGGGTACATGTTGTTGACAAACTAACTGACTCACGTTCTATTATTTATTCACTCATTCTCTCTGCCCCAAGTGGGTATTATGAGACAAACTGTGGGCAGATGACACTCAGCCGGGTTCAGTTATTCGCCTCCTGTCTGCTGTTGTATGGTCTTCTGTAGCCTACCAGCCAAAACTAAATGCTACAAAGTCATGTCAACATATTTTTAGTTCAGTTTAATACCAGAACCCCTTTGTATCATTTTCTCCAAGATATCGGTTTCTCCACCAACAGTGAGCTCAGTAGACCAGAATGCAACTCTGGCTGCATCTTCAAACCTCCCTCCCTCCCTCCCTCACTCCCTCCCACACACCCACACACCCACACACACACACACACACACACACACCAGCAGGCGATAAACCTGGACCTGGCTGCTCAGGGTGTGTGGAGATGTCTGGTATCAGCTGCTGGGTGCAGAGTGATGCGGTCCCTCTAACAGGGTATCCGTGTCTTCAGAGAGAGGTCACAGACGAACTGCACGGAAATAACAGCGTGCCGCTCTGAGGGCTGCATCTCAGATCATTTACACTGTGTCTGCAGGACACAATGTTGTTCTACTTGTTTTAAAGAGCTTCTGCTTCGTATGGATTAGCTATCATCGATTGTTTCTCGAATTAAATAATTTGTCATTTCTAAGCTGTAATTAATAGCTTGGTTGAGATCAGGCTTTTGTGTGCGCGTGTGTGTACCTTGCTGGCGTAGGCCTGGTTTGCTGTTGCAGGCTGGGAGTAGTACTGAGTGACCGCCTGCATGTAGGAACTGTAATCCCCGTAGGTCGATACTGGAGGAGCCTAAAACACAGGTTAACAAAAGGTTAATTTACAGGTTCTGTGGGGCCCATTATTTATTAAAGTAATATTTAGTATATATAAAGTATTTAATGTTATTTTTTCTTTCATGTAAAGATCTAAGAATTTTGTCGATATCTATTACACATAATTGAAGTTAAAAATAGAAACAAAAATTTGGGGAATTTCGTTTGTGTTCTCCTTATTTATATCTTCACTTCCTATAAGTTAGAAGATATTCTGAGCTGCCTTCACCATCAGAGGATCCGGTTTTCTGTGATCTGAAGTGAACAACAGTGTCCTAAATGTGATGTATGGGAACATTGAACTCAACAAAAAATTCAACCAATCTGCTACTTTTTGGTGAAAAGAAATGAAATACGAAAAATGGTGGCCATAATTTTGCAGTTACAATTGAGTGTGTGCGTGTGTGTGTGCGCGTGTGTTACCTGTGTGTGCTCCTTGCTGTAGTCTGTGGCCGTGTTGTCCTGTGGAGCAGCGGTGCCGTAGGCGTGAGCTTGTGCTTGATAGTGCTGGTACCACTGCTGCATGGCCTCCTATGATACACACAACCCAGCAAAAATCAGCTGCAGAGAAATGAATGTTTTGCTCAGTCATTTTCTTGTCTTTGCTGATTTTTATTTCTGCCTGCCTTTGTCATGCATTAACTTTTGTCCCTGGCGACGGCTCTGCTCTGTTCCTCTCCTTTGTCTCGTCCTTCCAGACAAATTAAACCGACCGTTTTATTGGTTGTCTAATCATGATTCATTTGTTTGGATGAGTAGATTGTAATGAACATTTAAAATTGGGTTTGCATCACACTGCAGATATCAGATGTGTCACTTGCTGCTGGAGGGAGAAATAACTACGACGAGAGCAGAGGAAGAAAGAAAGAGATGCAAACAAACAGCCAGTAGGGCGGCTTTATGACTTGTTCAGAGTGGAGTGTTAAGAGAGACGAAGGGAACAGGGACAGATGGAAAGACTCAGTGCTGTGTGCCAAATTCTCTCTCATCCTGTCTGTCCAAATATACATACTAATTCTCATCTCTTCCACCACCCTGCCTCCCATAGTTACAGCTCACTCTGTCACTTCTGTTCTCATCCATCTCCTCATTATGCATCTATCCACTGATCATCTATGCAGCCCATCATCCCTCTCTCTCTCACATTTTAGGCCAAGAAACACAGTTGTGAACTTCCATCCATCTATCACCGTATTTCTTCATATGGATCACTGTTGAGTGTGTCTGTATGAGCTATGGTACCTGTGTGTAGGCCTGGTTGTATTGGCTGTAGTCAGTGGCGGTATCGGCGCCGTATTGGGCTGTGGTTGTAGCTGCCGCGCTGTGGGAAAAGCAGCCGGAGCCCTGGGAAATGACGGGAGCTACCGAGCTGCCGTACATCCCAGGCTGTCCTCCCTGGACTTTACTCCCCACTGACCCTGAGCAACAGCGGAGGAGGCACAGTGAGTTAGAAAGGGTCGTGGGTAATCACACTAACGTACGCATTAACATTGCAGATTATCTCAAAGGACTACTCCAACAGAAATCCATCGGTTTGTGCCCTTGAAACTTGGCTCTGAGACTTTTGTAGCTTGCACCTTCATGGAGGACGGCAGCTGTAGTCCGTTTATATTAACAACAGTCAACCACTCCTGGAGCATCATCTCCCTTTTACAAAGTTGACCTGTGTCCACCAAACAATCCTCGCTCTGCTTGGGGATGAGGCATTGGTATGGCTCGGAAGCACTGCATTAGTACGTTAAATATGAGACCAGCAGCCAATTAGCTTAGCTTAGCATAAGGACTAGAAACAGGGGGAAACAGCTAGCCTGAATGTCCACGGGCTAAACAATCTGCACCTCTAAAGCTTGCATAACAGAGGAAGCTAATACACTCTGTAGAGACATCTTTAAATCCTACAGACAGTCTTTTATATTCCCATTTTATCAATAGAGGTGAAAGAGTTTGTACATAAACCAACCAAATGTGTTTCCTGTACATAAAATGAATTTAAAAAATCAACTTGAACCGAGTAAGAATCTTCAAACTTATATACAATATATAATAAGCTTTTACCAGATGGGCAAAAGTACTGAAAGAGCTACCTTTTTCTTGATTTGTAATTTTTTATTTTCTAAAGGATATTCACAGTACATAGACAAAACGAATGCATACTGGAAAACAGAGTACAAATAAATAATTGAATGAAGCAATTACACATACAACAGAGGTGTTACAGAGGTGAGCTGCAGAGCAACAAAGACACAAGTTAAAACAAGACAAGTCAGTTGATTGGGAGTCCAATTATATAGTTATAGATATAGTGGAATTCTCTTGATCAGTTCAACCACTTTGGACCACTCGATCATGATATAGCTCTACAAGGTATGTGGAAAAAACCTCAACTACTGACTAGTGCAGTTAGCCTTTTGGGTGTCGCACAACTGAAAATAATAGTCACTTATGACGATAAAGGGGCTCAGTCAGTAGCGGATCCCGAGTTAGTGTGTGGTTCAGGAAGACCGGAAGAGAAGGAGTCACTTTATCACACAGTGCTTTAAAAACTGGTCATCATTCTATTCATTCTCACGGTTTCCAATAAAACCCCAAACATCTGTATCTAAAGTCACTACACATACCCGCCTGGGAGCCAATCAGTGAACGAGCTACCTTAATGCCGCTGATTGCACATATTATTATTATATTATTATTATAACAAGAGTATGCCTTCATTTGTTGTGTGTTTGTGTGCTCACCTTGCAGAACCACCCCCGGCATCACACTGGCCAGGTTCAGATAAGGATTGGAGGGCAGTCTGACCTCTTTAGGAGGATCGCCCAACAGAGAGCCCTGCCCACCGCTTATCTAACACAAGAGAAACAGATTGAAATGGTTTTATTACAGCCATTTACAAGTCTTGCAGGTCAAAGAAAACCTACTTCAGTCTGTAAGTTTCACAACAGATTGAATTACTGGTCCGTCTGAACTCTCAACCTCTGATCCACAACTTTGCATCCCTTCTATCTTCACTCTTAATTTGGATTTGGATTACAGCTGGGGTTGCTAAAAACACAAAACCATAGGCTATGCAACTGCAAATTTCATCTCAACCTCACCAACATACTGTGACGAAAGGATTTTAATGTAAAGATTCTGATGAAGCGCTGAAGAGGCTGTGGAAACCTGGGAGGATTGTACTCTCTGTTTAATTACACTTTCCCTCCATTAAAGACACTTTAGAGAAGACAGCGCTGGGACTGGAATCCGTTCCCCTAAGAACTTTAGCCCTTTGATTATCTTTGTACACAGACTTATTACGGATGATGATGTTAGCATAGCAGCATTATTTTTGCAACAGGCCGAGTCAAAGACATGAAGAGGAGCAGAAAGGCATGCCGTTTTTCAGTGTGTGCAGTAAGGTACATATGAGCAGGAAGGTAGACAGACAGAGACCTCATACTGTATTAGCAAACCAGGGTGAGAAAGAAGTGCATTATGGGAATTTCCCAAAGAGAGAGCACTTAAGGGACTGAGGCTGTTCTTCATATGCTCACTCAATGTATGTTTTGAAGCCCTGATGAGGATAAATCCGGAATAAATATTCATCCACATGAGACAGATGGTAAAAAAAAGAGAGAGTAGCCAAGGACCGCAACAATCAATTTATTATATTATTGATGGATCTGTTAATTATATTTTAAATTGTGTTGTATGTAAAATGGCCCCAAATGTCTTGGTTTACAAGGAATTTGTTTGGTGCATACAATATTAAGAGGAAATAGAAATACATAATATAGACTAGAAAAAATACTATTTGATATGAACATAATATGCAAAAGATAGTACAAAATATCAATATATATGTACAGTATAACTTGCGTATAATACTAGGACTAAAGCTTTTTAAATAATCATAAAACAAACAAAACACAAAAAAATAAATCACCAGCTGCTGAGTATGCTAACTTTTTGCATGTAGCTTTAGCCTCACTCTTTGAGCACAATATCATGTATTTTAGTTAGCCGCCCATCACAAGCCTATTCAAGCCTTTTACAAGACTCTCGTTTTAAAACGGGTCAGCTGAAAACATTGACGTCAGCAGGAGACGGCATTTTCAACTGTCTCATGAAACCACACACTACAGTCGTCTAAATTGTCGTCTAGCTCGTTGACAGATTTTTTTTTCAGCTGTAGCTAAACAGACGTTTAAGGTGGATTTGCAAGATTGTTGATACCCAAACAACTATCCCCCTCCAGATGTATTGTCCCTCTCACTCCCACTGCCTTTTTTCTGTATACATCCATGGCCTTGCCCCTGTCCTGCAGGAGCATAAATACCCCTTGCTGCCGATTGGCTGGAATTGTTTTGCATGGCTCGGTCCAATCACTTTGTTTGTTTCCCATTTACAGAGCCAGGGTATAAACTCCAGATGTTTTTCAGCACACATCAGACAGCTACAGCAGATAACGACTCATGGAGAAATTCAGAATTGATAAAGAATAAGGTGAGATGCAGAATAAGAGGAGCAGTAGGGCTACATTACTCAGTGGTGTGTATTTGCTGTGTATGTGTGTGAGAGCATGCGTATGTGTGTGTGAGCATGCGTGTGTGTGTGGATTTGTGCTCACCATGCTAGCCAGGGGGCAGCCATCGAGGCTGTTGTGCTGGCCTACTGACGTATAAACTCCTCCAGGGGGTTTAGGTGGAGGCGGCCCGTGGCCTGAGTTACTTATACCCAAGGAGTAGCTCTGTCCCTGTGGATGGGAGCTCATCATGGTCCCAGGAGGAGCTGGCTGCCTGTCAAAGGAGGCGGAGGAGGAAGCAGAAGGGTTTGTGGAGAAAGAATGGGTGCTGTTTTGTTCTCCCGCTCCACCTCGACCCTTGAGGTATGGCATCACACCTGCTGCCGATACCACTACTGTGGCATTGCGGGTGGACAACGGCACAGACTCCTGTCCCAACTCTGTAAGAGGAGAGGAAAGAGAACGAAATGAGCAGACAGAGAACGAAAGGAAAGAAGAAGACATAGGACGGAGATAAAATACACAGAGGCATGGAAAACAAAAAGGAAAGAGAAGGAAAAGATGAAAAACAATAGAAAAGAAAGGAGGAGAAAATAAATGAAGAGGAAAGCAAAAAGTGGAAGTAAACAAAGTAAAGATAAGGAAAGCAAAATATGTGAAAGACAAAAAAGCAGCACAGAGGAACAACGTAAAGTGAAGGAAATTAAATGAAGGGAAACGAAAGCAAGGAGAGCAGCGATAACAGATAAACGTGAAATGTTTTTTTACTGATAACCATCAACGTCTCGCCGGGACAGACACAAATCACTCAGACTGGCTGGAAACTGAGAGCTCAGCCCGACTGTCTCTGCAGAGCCAGTTGCAATATTTGAGAATGGGTTTCCTGCTCGGACGTACAGCGCCACTTATGTTTATTTACAGCCCAGCACTTTGCGCCACACTTTCAATACTTCACTCACTCCAGGGTTTAATAAACAAATATACACACACAAGCACAAAATACACATACAAACATTAAAGCACATCATTTAAAGAAGCACAAAAGGTGTTCACACAATCGCACTTATTATGAATCCAATGTTGCGGTGACAAATAGCCTCCACAGCATAATAAGAGAATCAGCTCTAACACGCCTGAAGCCAACAATCCCAGCAGACACATTCACTGTTAAAAGCCTCACACACACACACACACACACACACACACACACACACACACACACAC
>NW_022280052.1:1817317-1827408 GCF_004355925.1 Anarrhichthys ocellatus | reverse complement strand
ACACACACACACACACACACACACACACACACACACACACACACACAATCAAAGAGGGACACACAAATACTTCAACACACACACACAACTGCTCGTATCTGCGATATATAATTTCCATTTTAAACAACAACGTTATTGCAGAACTAATTAATCGGACGTTTTCAGATGCTCTTACAATGGCAAATGACTAAAGAACGGGAAGTAAACTAAAATGAATGTGATGAACGCAGCATTACCAGTAACACTGGTGAGAGGTGCACTGCAGGTCTCACTATGGTCTCATTAGTTCGCATTAATGGCACCAAGTCATTGGACGATGCTCGGCCCGGCTCACCTGTAGGCGAGTCTCCCAGGAGGCCTTTCCCCAG
Organism: Anarrhichthys ocellatus; assembly: GCF_004355925.1. NCBI lineage: Eukaryota > Metazoa > Chordata > Actinopteri > Perciformes > Anarhichadidae > Anarrhichthys > Anarrhichthys ocellatus. The sequence continues at coordinate 1,827,040 of NW_022280052.1, read as the reverse complement.
CTGCACAAGGCCCGGATGCCGCAGAGACAAAGCTTTCTGCATCAGCAGCCTGGACGGGTCCCCGAGCAGACTGGAGACCTGTGGAGGAGAGAAGGAGGTATGTAATATTAGAGATTATGTCGAGAAAGAAGCATACAGTATAAATTAGATGACAGAAGAAAATAACTGTACGTTAAATGTTTACAGTATGCATCATCATTATATTTTCTCCTTTTAAACATTCTCCTCTACACCATTACAAATGCATATATTATTTAGAGAGCAACATTAAAAAAAAAAAGCCAGCAAATGTACTGGATAAAAAGTGTAAACAGGATTCTCATAATCTGGATTCTGAATTGTCAGACAGTTTCTAAAACAACATCAAGTATACCAAATGTCAGCCCCTGCTACTTTTAACAGTCACATCACCAATTAATGAAAACAAAGACATTTTAAAATATGCTATCAAAACGTAGAGGGAAAACTGCAACGCTGCAAGGTCTTGCTTTTAAACTGAAAAGAAGCAATTAGGTTGCAGGATTTTCGAGGTTGTTTAGTGTCATCGTGCATCAAGTGCTGAAGGTGAGAATGTAAGAGCACATATACACGTACCCACAACTATGTCTAACCCTCACCACTAACCTATGCAAATGATCAAACACACACACACAAACACAAACCGGTGTCTTACGCTGCTGATGCGTTTGTCTTTGATGTGAAGAAGCTGTTGCTGTGCGAGCTGCATATGCAGGAGGTTCTGGAGGACTAGTCCATTACCCAGCATAGCATTCTGCAAGGTAAAGATAAATAGACATTATTGTAACAAACACATCAACACACACAGAGACACACAAAAATAATACCAAAAAGGCGTTAGTGTTATTAGGACCTGGTGTGCTTTTCCCAGTGTGAGCAGAGCGGTGGTGAGAGGAGGTCTGAGGAACGGCAGGCTGGTGTGACGCCCGTACTTCCCTAAAAACACAAACAAATAAAAACATCAGTGCTTGTGCTTTAGTTTCCACTAATGTATTAATCAATCATCTTCTCCACGAGCTGAATTACTAGTCAGACAACCAATCCATCAGTTCTTTATAGCACATTTCAAACAATCATGCGTCTTTCTGTTTTATAACAAGCACGAGTAAAGCAATATCGGGATATTATGTTAGTACAAAGCTAACTCCCTCCCTCATAACTTTATCCAAGTTTAAACCTCATTTTGCAGTTGAAGACGCAATTGAAAGGAAGCTCAGACAAACAAAAACAATCAATACAGAGAAGAAAAGCACAGAAAGAAAACTTCAAACAGTCTGTCTTTATTAAGTGTACTGACTCAGAGACAGACTCCAGCTTCAGCATCTCCGTGGTTGTTTTTCATAATTCAAGAAGTACTTGTCTGTATCTATACAATGCTCAAATGTAAGAGTGTTCTCTTACTATAGCAACATTTAGCAGTTGAACTGATATTGTTACATTCACCATTTTGTTAGATCTGTGAGGACATCTATTATCTACTCCCCAAATGACTGATGTTGAAGGACTGTTTACGGTTGTAATTTACTGTTGGATTGACTATTAGCTGTTTACTATTGTGTACTCTTTGTGTATGTTTACTACATTAATTACTCTGCTGCACTTCCTACTGGGATTTAATGTTGATCATTAACCGATGACACTGTGCTTATTCAGGCATGAGAGTTAAAGTATCTAATCTTATAGTTTTCTTGCAACTTGCAACTGTTTGTATTCAGTTGTTGGTCCTACTCTTGTTTATGGAATCTCGTCGTTCTCTGATTTGTAATGACTTGCAATGCCTATCATTGAATTTGCTTTCTCAGTTTTACTTCAAGTAAAAACCTCAAAAGCCAACTGCGTCTTTAGCTCGATGCATAGCTGTGATAAAGACAACATGGCTACTGAGGAATGTAATTAAATGGTTAAAACTGTGTTAATGCTGATCAAGTCTAGAGGAAGAAGATGTACAGCCAACTATTGGGTCGGTACAACTGTTTCAACACCTGGTGTTTTTCTTTGTAATGTGGAATAATTTGAACGTTGAAAATGAGCAGTTACACTGTATTTTCCAGTGGACGCAGCAAAATCAATACTCTTGCTTACCGAATTCCCATAACAACAACAAGTAAGTTTCCATTGACTAACATTCATTTATTATAACTAGTTTGGCTTGCTGGTTTAAGCTACAGCGTAAAAAAGAAGTGTAAATCGATTTCTATAATTTCGGAGGGTTCGCCCACATTCGCACATTTCAATACGTTTTCTCTGTTTCGGGATTCATACCAGCAAGGCTTCTCTCACCCTACACCTATATGCACAAACAGAGTACACACACAATCCTTTGGGTTTTTTATGCAAGTGTCTATTTCTCCTCTGAAGGCCTCCTCGTAATTAATGTAAAAGTCAATGCTAATGGTAGCTTCCTCCAGACTAGGTGGAGAAAGTTTAACATTTAATCACGATGCTAATTTTAGACTTTAATTGCGTGTGCTCTTTTTAAGAGAGCTTTCCCCCCACCTCCCCCATCTTCTCCCCTTCCTGTTCTCATTTGTTCAACTAATGTCACATGATTTCATTTTAATACCTGATTAGCCATTCATCAAATAATGAAGCCGTCGACGAGGTGATTACAGAGTATAGGAGTGCCTAACAGAGGGACAGGCTCTTACAGTGGTTCTCTGATTATTATCCAAGACACCTCTGGAGCCGAAAGACTAATCAAAGGATTGAGTTCAGGACGCTGATTTGTTGTAAAATCTCTCAAAATGTGCAGTACATGTAATTTTGATATAATATACTATTTTTTTCATGTTACTAAGGGACCTGCGCCAGCTGCAAACACAATTTATGATAAAAAAAACACAATAGAAACAAGTACAGCATAATGGTCTTCAATTTAAACATCTAAAAAGTGAATCATGTTTTGTGTTTGACAAAGAAATCTTGAATCAAGGTCCAATTACTAACGTCCTCCCAGCGCTTTAAAGCTACATTCACAGACTTCCTCTGCAGATGTTACATCAGGGCAATTGTATGGTTTCTCACACTGCTGTCATTTTATTGTACAGGTGCTTATTTGTTTTTCAGACCAAACCGATATCTTTGAAGGCATGCGTGACACTGACTTCTGTTGTGTCAGTCGATCTCTATCAACTCTCTAGTGCACTCCCATCCATTCCGCTCTAGATAAAGTATGTCAGGGCAAGCTAGCACATGGTCGTTGCACACTAATAGCCCAAGGTATTGTACGATACATGACATATGCTGATGAATTGTCACTATGCATAATTCAGCGGGCTAAAAGAAATCCTCAAAAAATGATTGGGTGCATTACAAACTCAAACTGTTAAAAGTGTAATGTGTAAGATAAGGCTTATTAAAATTAAAAAAATGTACATCATCAACAGAATGCGATACATTAAGAGTTTTGATGTTATGTCAAAGACATCTATGTATTGTATTGCAGAGAGGTTTAGTTTAATGAGCACGCTAACCAGCTAACCCCGGCCCGTCGAGTCTTGTAATGCCACTTATACTTCGAGAGGCGATACTGAGTCACTGTAGTGTCGAGTCTGCCCTCAGTAGAACAAGAGAGAACGAAGAAGTAGAAGAAGAGCTGCCCCAAGGTTTGTCAACAATACATCCCTGGTCCATATACGTTTTTACGTTTGTGTATTGGTTTAAATCGATTAGAAAGTATTAGAAATGAGAAGGGTACTACTTCCGAGGAGGTTAGTGGCTGTGTTTCAACTCAAATTCAGCATGTGTAAACCCCAGCGGTACAAATACTTGCACACGCACCCAAGTATTTTTGACGCACAGTTTGTTAAAGGGAGCTTGCAAGCCTGTGTCTGAATGCAGAGACTTGCGAAACAGAGTTTGCAGGCAGAAAATGCTTGGCGCGTGACACATTGCACCTTTAATATAATGACTGTATATCATAACTTCTGGGGTATTAGTTGTAAGACTTAAAACCGAGTGAAAATCCATGATGATCCATGCGCCATGCAGCAGCTCTCGCGACTGTAATTCACAGTCATACCTCCTCTTTTACCACTGTGGTACGGCCTCATAAGGATCTGCAGGGCAGCAGGGTTGGTCATACTGGTCAACAGCTGTGCTAAGTTGGGTTCTGGTAGCAGACCTTTCCTATTACTCAGAATCTGGAGAATAAAAAAAATGGAAACACATACAGAAGTTAGAGAAGGAAAAATGAGACTGTGTGTGTGTGGTGTAGAGTTTGTGTTTTGATCTTGTCATTAGGAGTCCCTGATGGCTGTACTAATCCTTACACTAGTTTACATCAGCGGGATATGTCTGCTATGTCAACAGAGGGAGACAAATCTGTGAGACGAAAGAAAAGACTAAAAAGCTGTTTGAGAAACAAAAGAAGCAGCAGGGGAAAGCGACGGGGCAAAGAGTTATGAAAAACAAGGCAGGAAAAGAACTGGGAGGAAAAAGCTTAAATACAAACTTGAAATGAAAAAATGAAAGGCATAGGGGGGAAGAGCAGGTCTCAAATTCAGCATTGGACCAGTTTCCACAGCTACACAAATAATATAGCTCATATAGGTTGGAATACATATATAAGCCAAATATGTCATTTGAAATTGATCTCTGTGATCAAGGTGCAGCATGTCAATCTTGTGACTGACTTACAATGTACAAATGTGTCATGTGAAAGAATGGTGTAGTCTTGCATGTAGTTACAGTTTTTAATTAACTTTTCTAAACAAATATTATCTTGGCATTTCCCCTTCATTAGACAGGTGATAGCAAAGAGATCAACAATGAGGACAATGGGTGGAGAGAATGGTACGACGGCCTACAACAGTCCCCTGATGGAATCGGAGCTGGTGGACAGTTTGCGTCTTTACTGATCATCCATCAGGATGTTGAAATGTTTAAATAATCTAGCTACAGGAGGAAAAAGGTGTTGGAGCTGCATGTGGTATTAAATGATGTTCCTACTACACACATACATTTCCCTTGCTAATAGCAAAGCTTACTTTTTATTTGACATGAGCAGAGTTTCCTGGAACTTAACAAATCTCTGCTGACTTGCATTTAATAGAAAGACATACTGTAGGGCACATCCCCAAATAATTGAATCACTCATTACGCTGCGAAATTTAATTCAGCAGACTCAAATGAAATCCTATTGAATTAGACTGCATCAAATCGAATGGAGCAGCCCTTGTAGATCCTCCTCAGCACCGACAGTGTGGTGGCAGTACTCGCTGTCTGGCCCAAAGACACGGCTATTTAAAACAACATTAGCAGGACGGTGGTATTTCCTCCTCGTCTGCCCCTGAGCTACAGCATGACTTCAGCTCAACTCAACCTTGTTTCCTCCCTGTCACATCCTGAAGAGAGAGCATTACTGACAAGGATGGAGAGGGTTTGACTCCAGCCTGTCAGCAAGTGAGGAAGAGAGTCTGTTGCACAAATACAGTATGTGTATTTGTGTCATAGCAGGGGAAATTGGTGTGTGTGTGTGTGTGTATGTGTGTGTGGGTGTGTGTGTGTGTGTGTGCGTGCCGCCGTTTAGCAAGGCCAGTCGTAGCTGACAGTGTCTTTCAAGGAAAGAGAGGAGGAGGAGGAGGAGGAGGAGAGCGATGTAATTTCTTTTCTTTCTGCTGGAGAAAATGTCAGCATGCATCAGTCTGTTTGGCTACTGGCACAAAATCCAGCCACACACCCACACACGCCAGGGAAGTAAGGGAGCCGTGAAGTAGGGAAGGCAAGAAGTGTCGTGTAAGGAGAGGGATGGAGGAAGAAGAAAGGAGGAGGAGGCCATCTGGTCCTCAGCATTCACATTCATATTAACTGACTGGAGAAATGAGAGGATCGCCTCAGAGGAGAACAGTAGCCAGGAGTAGTAGGTCTTGATCTCTCTCTGAAGGTCTGAAGGTTTCTCTTACCAGCTGCTCACATTCACTGCAATAATCTCAAAAAGAGCCTTGGGGTAGTAATGTAAATGTTTTCGGTCCCCTCTTTCCTCCTCCATCCCATTTTTGTCCCTTGCTCAGCCAATCCCCCCCCACCCCCCTTTTCTTTCACTGAGTTTATGTACTCCTTCCTCCTCACGTCTGCCTCATCTTCCTCAGACAATTTATTCAGAGACACATTTTTCTTTCAATGTCTTTTCATCCTCTTCGTTGCGATTCAGACTCCGTGGCGGTTACTGCTCTGCTTTTTCACCCTGTAATTTTCAACCCATTCGTCTCAAGGCCACGACCTCTTTTACTGCACCTGATAACTCTTGTTCTGCAACAGCCGGGAATAGAATCACACAGAGAATTCAGCAGTCAGAATCAACTCTAAAGTGATAGTATAGCAGTTTGAAATTCATGAATGAGTAAATTATAGCACCCTTACTGGGCTAAAGCATGCGTGTCAAAATGGGCTTAACAGTGTTTCAGTTTGGGTGTTTGAAAGCTACAAACTCTGGCTTCAAGTTGTCGCCCTCCATAAGCTCAATTACAGCAATCTAAAATATTTATCATCTGATGAGAGTAAAGCAGCAGGCTTGTAATGTTTTTCCATGGCCTATGGGAAACTCAATGAACCATAAAGCTGCAGTTCATGAGAAAATATAATTGAAGCTTTCCATGTGACAGGAGCAATATTGTTTGAATTTGTGCCTATAGGCTGTTAAATGTGCAAAACAAAAACAAAATTACCACAGACGCTGTGAATGAGTGTCATTATTAACTTTGGGTTATTAAACTTTACTGGACTCCATGTATTAAAGCAAATAAGAAAACCTACTAAATCTACCATATAATGTACTGTATTTACTGTAATGGCTCACAGTTAACATTGATTACAAGACCCTGTTTGAACAAGAAATACATCTGTAAAATATTAGATACACATGAAATAATCACAATACATAAAAAAAAAAAAAAAAAAATTTTTTTTTATAGTTTATGTAAATAGCATGAAAAACTACAGTTTACTGTTAAAAAAAAAACCATTTAGCAAGAGAACTAGCATTAACCAGTGGATTGGTGTAGTAACAACCATCATCAACAGTCCGATCAGCTGGTGAAAATACTGCACATTTAGTTAACTACCAGTTTCTCTCTCAATGACCACTAGTCTCCTCTACAGAGACTATGAGTCACAGAGAGGCAGAGGTGCGTGAATGAATCAAGACATTTAGCTTTGGTCCTTGAACATCAGACAACCACACGTTTTAAATGTAATTTCGACAAAAACAAACATGTATCTATTTAAAAATCTATCTATTTTTGGCCAGTACTCTCTGTCAGTCTCACTCCTTTACTTAAACAAAAACACACAAACGTGTCATTACTCATGCCATTGATTTTGATTGCAAAAGCATTGAAATTCAGCCCGGAATTTTACTTGTCCACTTTTTCCACCTGCGAGTTCATCATTGCATATAAACAGATTGACTGTACTGTATGTTTTCCACCACTTATCACTTGTATTTACATGTTGTGTATGTGAGGCCACTGCATCTATTTGAACGTCTGCGTGAGTGAGTGCTGTGAATTTGGCTTATTTTAGGCAGTAGGAGACAGTGGAGGAGCCCAATCAGTCTATAGAATTATAATTATCATGTCCGTGTCTCTCTGCTACCACAGCACAGTGTGGGAGGGATACCACAGCTACAGGGACTATTTCAGCCAGAGGGTATATGGATATTTGAATGCAGGATGTGCAACAACCAGGTGGCACTGGCTTCACAAATAGCATGTCTGCTTGTGTACATGTAACCCTGGGTAGTCCGATGTTTTGGTGAGACTTTAAGAATTGAGGACATGTTTCTACAAAGAAAATCAATGTTTTCTTGAACATATGCGCCGTGCTTCATACTCACCATACCCTGGGCGGCGATGAGTGCAGCCAGGGTGCTTCTCCCTGAGGTGCCGGGGGTACAGATTGACAGACGGACCTCCTGTCCTCCCACCAGTGTTCGGTCCATCTCTACCAGCACAGCCTCCGCCTGCTCCGCGCATTCGTACTCCACCACACCGAAACCTCGAACTGGGCTGCCCTCATCCTGAGCAAGCTGGAACAAAAACATAATAGCATTAAATTAAATTAGGGCTGGGAAGTGAGTTTTCAAAGTCAGAAATCTTAGCACATAGTGAAGTAATTGGTATTGACCCTCACATACACACACAATGTATTGTGGTCATTCTGTGCTTCGGGGCAAGAAAAACTTGACCATTTAATCTAACCAATAAGATTATTAATACTTCTGAAGCAGCTTTGTTCCCTGAAAACCTTAATTTAACCTCCAATTTTATTGTATTTACCTCTGCGGGAACTGTGTTTTGTTAGTTTGACCAAGATGTTTCCCCTCTTCATCATTTTGTAAAACAACTACTACTGTTACTATCACAATCTCCTCACAGCAAAAAGGGTTGTGGGTTTGAATCTGCCAACAAGCTCTGTATGGAGTATTCATGTTTTCCTCAACCTTGGCTTTTGGATTACCTCACATAATCCAGGGAACATGTAGGTTAAGTGATCTGAAGAAAAGTGATTGTGAATGTGTTTGTGTGTCAGTCAAGTGATAAACTGCCCCCTGCAACCCACAACAGCATAACAGATAGATGGAAAATATGAACTGCCTCACTTGAGATGTTCATAGTTAGGAGCAAGTGGGCCAAATTAAAACCTGCAATCGCTGCGGATGGATACAGCAATGTCGATGAATCTGTTGCTGCCAGCAGTGCAAAAACAAGAACTGTGCCAAACACAAAACACTACATGGACCACTGAAGCCACTGGTCGAATGAAGTGGACTCTAAGATTGATTTTGTTCATGAATGATTGTTGAATCTTGACAAAAGACCTTACTTCTGACACTAAAGCCTAATATACACTGCCCATTTCTCCTTTAAGACCTCACCGGTTATCTGCAGGAATAAAAAACAGAGCCAAGAGCTGTTTGAATGGAGTGACTGTGTATAAGACAGGGTTTTCTCCTCAATATGCAAGAAGACACTTATAATTCTTATCATTTAATATGAGCCGCATGCTGCTTAATATCTTTAAGAGAGTGAAATGCCTGGAAACATTACTTTAATTTATTCTATCTTTTCAAAATCAGAGGAAGCAAATGAGGTCCTTGCTAACAGCCTTTTTTTTTTTTCCATTTCTGCATCGAGTTCATGGCCCCATCTAGGAATAATAATATTTCGTACCATTTATCTGGAAAGTTAACTGGTACTCGGGTATTTTATGTTTGGATTAAATGGCAAAAACACGCTCTACACCAGAGACTATTTATGAAGCCAAAGCTACCATGGTGATGTCGTGTGAGACTGCCAAACCAGCTACAGGTCCACAGTTGCTAGCTCACTGCGGCTAATTCAGTATCGTTGGGCTAACAAATATCAAATGCACGCAAAACACAACAGCAAGATCTAACAGATAGGACTACAAATGTGCAAACTTCCACATTGTGTGTGTGAGAATGAGTGTGAGATAAAGTGAGAGTGAGATAGAGTGAGTGTGAGGTGTGTGTGTGTCAGAAAATAACTGCCAGGTAACTGTGTGTCATGGTGGAGGTAAAAGAGCTCGTCTCAGCTCCTTTTGTCAAAAAGGATAGATTAAAAAAAAAAAGGACATGATGTAAGAGATGCATCATCTTCTGCTCTTTCTGCAGTGCTCCAGGGTGCAACTGTTCTCTCACACACACACACACACACACACACACACACACACACACACACACAC
>NW_022280052.1:1795394-1817307 GCF_004355925.1 Anarrhichthys ocellatus | reverse complement strand
CACACACACACACACACACACACACACACACACACACACACACACACCAAAAGTTTCATATTGTGTGTAAAAGCAACCAAAATGTGAACTGGTCTAATCCAAATAAAGACATTCTGCTCACAATTTGATGGCCATACCCAGTGAACATCACTGAAAGCTAGTGGAACAATGTCATCACATTTTCTTCAAGGTAACTGGTCAATAGAATAGAGCTCTCCTTGGCCAGACAGTAATGCTGACCAGTAACAATTCCGAAAGATGATAAGAGTTTTCTGTCTCGGAGGTTCAGCCATTTCCAGTGTGTGAGGAGCAGCTAAATAATGCAGGCAGGCTAATAGCTTAAAGCTAATGGATGATATTGGATAATGACAACGGCTGAACGCTAATGGCTTATGGTTAAAAAAAATGCACCACTTGACCTACTGTTGGTAGTGGCTGATAAAAATACCGCAAAAATACACGAGTGCTTGATTTAGCTTACCTTTCACAGGATATGTGCAATTTTTGGGACTGTTTACAAATCTGGTGCTCAGATCAAGGGTACCTGAGCTATTAAAATGTATTTATTGAAATGTCATGGTTATGGAAAATACAATTGAAAGAAGTAATTTTATATTCTGTAAGAGATACTGAGCATTCAGTGTAGAGACGGGTCATTTTGCCAGGTGCATATCTCAGCTGATGATAGGTTATTGCAGATCAGCATTTGCGATCACGGTGGTGAGAACAAGGAACGTCAAAGATTTGTTTGATGTAATTTAGAAAGTGACTCTTTGTTTGTCCCCAAAGAAGCACTGACAAGTTTATTTTTCAACTGCAAAATACCCCGCTTGGTATGATCACAAGTATAATGACTTGTATTTTCATTTTTTTTTCCAATCAAGGACCATCTTATTGTCTTTATACTATGTTACCCAGGGCCCTTTCCCACTGTATTTACAGAGGATGCTTCATATATACCAGGAATACAACTAATTACCATTTTCATTATAGATTAATCTACTCATTATATTGTTGATATACATCAGAAAACAACTTCCCAAAGGGCCAAGATAATCTGCAAATGCATGTTTTGTTCAATCATAATATATTCTGCTTATTATCATAGAGCACCAAGTACCACTGGATTCTTTATATTTTTGTGACAACAATTAATCAGTCATATTTACAGCATTTACAAGACAGCACACTCAACTACTAAGTTTCAGAGGATGTGTGATTGCAATCACACTTCTATGCGGTGTAGTCAGACATTTTCATTGTAAAAAATGGACAGATTACAAATCAGTGGGGGACAAATGTATTTGTACTTTCTCAGCCTGAGTGCAGATGCCTGCTACCATCAGCGCTCAATCAAGTGGCCCTCCACTCCCTCCCTCCCTCCACCCCTCCTCTCATTCGTCTGCTGTTCCCTCCGGTCTGAACAGAGGATGGATGGATGGATGGAGGGAACAAGGGAGGGAACGAGGGCCGAAAATGGATGTATGCGTGGAGGAGTAGGTCGATAGCTATTATCATCAGCATACATTAAGCAAACTGTATGGAAATGACCTGAAACACTCCACCACTCGAGAGATGGATGAATGGAAGAAGGAGAGAGAGTTGGAGTTTGGAGAAGACGGTGAGAGAAAGAGAGAAGGGAAGAGGAGTGAAGGAGAAAAACATCAGTGATTGATGAAGGAACTGACAAGTGAAGAGAGTGAGAGGATATGAGCCAGAAAAGACAGGAGGGAAAACAAAGGAAAACATGCTAATCATTATTCTTCACAACAAATAAGACCGAAGTGGGAGTGAGTAAACTGCAAAACATACATTATATATCAGATTGGATTCTAATTGGATTGTGTGCGAATGGCATTCAGCATACCATCAACTATGTGTGTTGTGTGCCAGCGTGAGTAATAATGTGAAGACTGAGTGAGTCTCTCTCTACTCAAATTCGCAGATTGCACTCACCCTATATAAAATATATTCAATCATTAGTTAGATCTGCACAAACAATTATGTTAATTTAAAGTAGGCGTGTGTGGACTGTATGTGAGCCTTGTATATGCCAGCTGTCATTTGGTTCATCTATATATCTTAGAAAAACTAAAATAAATGAAGTTTTGCTGTTTCACTTATTCAGACAGAAAACAGTAGTTGCTACACAAAGGGAACATGTTAAATGTATTGTAACCATAAAGTAGCTTTGACATTATCCACATAGTTTGACACATAAGGCAGCTGCAACGAGCAGTGGTGTGCCAAATATCAGTCATGACAAAAAAAAAAAACTAAAAATCAAAAGATGTCTGTGATACTGAAGAGCTGAGAGACTTCTTCTTCATCTTCACTCAGCACCGTCTGGAATTGTAAAGGTCCCATAAAAACCTTGATCACATGTTGTTACAATGATATTTCTTTCAATTGGAACCTCTTTTATATCGTGGACATCTCATTCTAATGTCTGACCGTTGCTCTGCCTTGTCCTCAAGGTATGATTTAGAAAAATTTAAGTGTAATTAACTGCATTCATTTGGTGCTTCATCCTGTAAATTATCCTCGACGTAAATCTAAAACAGATTGGCCCAGAGGAAATTCCAAATTGTAATGACCCTACATCAGCCCAATTAACAGAATGCAATCCTTCATGTTTTGGCAAACAGGTAGTAGAGTTTGAATAACTAATTAAACGAATCCACTGCACCATAAGGTCCATGGTATGGGGTGCAAATCACAGCAGGTTTTTCTGTCATGATGTAACATCTAAATGAATATGTCCAATAAGTATGTAATCATCATGATTTTAATATTTTCCAAAGAGTTGTAACTAGGCATTCACTCTTCGCAGTGCTGAATGTCTATGTATATGTATTGTACATGCAAACTGACAAATGTAGCTTATTGCATAATGTTCATGTAGCGCAGTTTAATTTCCAGCACACCAAAGAATGATGCTAAGGTATTTAGTTTGTACAACTCTTTTGACTTGTACTGAAACATTACTTGCCATCCCTGATTTTTGACAATGTAATCAAACACTTCTGCCAAATGAGTCAAGTTGACGTACCTTGAATTATTGCATAATTAACAGCAGTTGACAACCTCAACTTGTTCATTTTGTTCAGCCTGCCATAGAACATTATTTCATAGAGATATAAAACCCTGTATGCACAGTTTTTGGGGGGTTAAAAAAACAACAACCTGGGGATCAAATCACAAGACATGCTGATTGTTTTTTCCAACTCTTGTTTAGTGTTGTTGGACAGACCAAAACCTAAAATATGACCAAACCTCTAAAATCATGAACTGTATTCAAATGGACAGAGATGTTACGTTGGCAGGTCTTACATTTAGATGTAGCCCAGAGTGCATCTTACCCATGTCAATAACTTCATTTGTCTGGGTCAACTTTATGTATTTTGCATCAGAAGACACCATATTAATAAATGTATCGTATGTGACTTTAAGAACTCCCTTTGCCTAACATCAGCAAGTATATTTGGTTTAATAGCAGAAATATAAATAAAACATTTCCCCCCCCCCCAATGCATTTTGTACAGTAAAGTGTGTGTGTGTGTGTGTGTGTGTAAGAGTGCAGAAAAGAAACCAAAGATGCTAAGCTAGTTATCAGTGTGTGTGACAGCTCTTGACCTCAAGTCGTGGTCCACAGTGAAGAGATGCTGACTGAGGCACCGGCAGGGTTTGTGTGTGTGTCTGTGTTTTAAACGGCCACATCAGCTGTCTGAACTGAGTGATGAGGTCACGACAGCCCTGTCACAGCCTTCTGTGAAGCAAGGTACGTGACCCATCACAGTGAGTATGTTTACATGGACACAAATAACCTGTTTATGATCGGGTTTTTGGAGTATCCCGTTTATGTGTTTGCACCCCATCTCCCGTATTCAGAAAGTGGTATAAGCCCTTATTCCATTTATGCAGCTAGAGTACTCCGATAGAAACCGGGATACTGTTACATGTACACAGCATGCTCTTAGTGCTTCAGCCAAGTGACATAATATAAATACAAAAAATGTCAGGAGCGAAAGCGTCTCACTTCTGGAGCAACAAAGAAAGAAAATGTTGTCTTTCGGTGATGAAAGAGGATGCGTATCTTCATCCACTGATCCCCTGTCCTATGTAGTGACAGTGACAGACTCACGCCGCTGTGGAGGACAGTGTTATGAGAGTAGCGTAGCTGTTCTGCTTTCAGTTCGTAGTGCGTGTGGTTGAGAGAGAGACATGGTAAATGTGCTCAGAGCAAACAGCTGTTGGCGATCCAAAGAGGTTATGATGAAGATGAGATGTTATCGTAAGCTCTTTGGGAGATCGGAACGGAAAAGAGATGATTAATGAAGTTGTCAAGTGGTAGTAAATGTGTAGTGTTTAATATTTCCTCTCGCTCTCATCTCTGGTTTGTTTTTGTAAACATCACAGCGCCTGCACAAATGGAACGCAGTAATCCGTAACCAGGAACCAGGTAACTAGTATTTATCACGTATACTTCTCTGTACTCATGTAAACATCACATCCCGAATATGATCCTACCAGGGATAATCCTCAGAAATGAGATATTCACGTCCATGTAAACACAGTAAGAGACCAGTTTAACTGTACAGATCTTCATGAAGAGACCTGGAGAGATGTGTGTATGTGTATATGAAAGACTGAAAGTGTGACTATTATTCAAAAAGATAATTTAGAAGTGGAAGTCTCCAGATAAAACAATCAAGAAACCATTACTCTTGAGATTGGGTGATGCCACATGAAACAATTCCACTAAATCAAAGTTGAAATTCACCAACAAACAAATGTTTGTGGAGGGTTTTCATTATCTTTGTGTGCAGCAAAATATGTAATTAAACTTGACACCTATCTTTGAGTTATTCTTTCTTTGAAGAAAGAATACACTGCAGGTTCCCCCAAAGGGGGGCAATGATTGTGTCAGGCAGCTTAAAGATTGTACTTGGAAAGACTTTAATTATCTGTGCGACAATGAGTGTGAGGAACACGGTTGTTTGTATATTCAAAACTAGCATTTTCTGTTGCTTCTGAATAAAACAATGCAACTGCATTGTCAAAAAGTGGGGTACTTTATCCGTTTTCAATCGATCTTCAGATAAATTCATCGCTTTTTATTATCGGTTTTTCATAATCCTGCTGTATTATTTAATAGTATTCAGAATTAGCTTTGATTCCTCCCACATTCTTATACAGCTCATTTTGTTTCACTAGGTTCAGCTGCTGTGATGCTTTTTGTTGTCTCCTAGTCAGCCATCATCATTACATGTAAAAATATGCAAACAATCTTTTCACCGTGACTGACAGTCTACCTCTCTTCACCATTTCACTTCAGCTCTCCACCTCTCTCCATCCCCCTATTAGTCCTGACACTGTCTGCCCTCTCCTCCCTCGCTCCATCTTCTCTCTAATAGGTCTGGCATTCTCAGCACTGTCCTCTCTCCTTGCCATCCCTCCTTACTGTCTCCATCCTGTTGTCCCTCTAATCTGGTTGACATTCTTTCCCCTTTCCTCCCTCCATCTCTCCTGGATGACTTAAACTAAAGTGCTGCATGGAGGGTCCTTACGTGGGTACCAGAATTATAGCGCTGAGGGCCAAGGCCACAGGTTAAATGCACTCTGCACAGAGCAAAAGTAACAAGACCGCTGAGGTCTATGTGCACAGAGGAAGAGGTTTTCTGTAAGACAAACTGCAGCTGACGCCAGTAAGATATAAGATATGTTGCGATTATATTGTCAGCAGCTTAAACACCTAGCTCTCTGGGATGCACATATATATCAATAAAACAATCTTTATGGTGGAAAATGCGAACGCTGACAGATTGAACCAACAATAGCTGGGTATGCCACTTAAAACAGAGCTGGTGCAATAGGAGTGATGCTTTTTAGACAATATTTGTGTTTTCCTGCATTGAAATCAAGAGTATCCTCAGTAGCATCAATCCAAACCAGCTGACAAACGTGGACCTAGAGTGCGTCAAATGAATACAAAACAGCAGTTATGATTAAAAGGGCTTTGCAGTACTCTCCCACACAGGCGTGTTGGTAAATGAAATACTGTGGCTACTTGTTTCAAAGCTAGCTTGTATGTTTTCATATCCCTCTATATGTTGTTTTAGCATCCTGTTCATCGGAGTACAGGTTTTCAGAAGCTTTGTGCTTTAAGTATTTCTAGTGCATACATGCTGAAGTCCAGTAGCTCACACACACACATACTGTACATAAAGAAAACGCTGAACTATAGGTCAAAGCCTGCTGGCTCTGCAACAGTGAAGCAACATGAGCTAAACACCCACAAAGCATCATGGGACCGGGATGATGTGGGTGTATTGATTTCTATGTGGGAGTGGGGCGAAGGGGTGGAGCTAAAACTGGTAATGCAGCAGATGACAGATACCTATTGAGTGATGTCGAAATAGGAACGTGGGGGTGCTGTGGCTGTAACGGGGCAGGGTGGTATATAACTCAGCTGAACTGAAACACAGCAGAGTGGGAGGAAGGGAGGGGGTTGAAGGGTGGGGTGATAACAGCACATCTCACCTGGTGGTGTTCGACTGATCACCGTGTGTGGAAGAAGGGAAGCATTTCAAAGTGACGTAACTATTATGAAGACTTTGGTGGATTTTGTGAGGTGAATATCGTTTTCTTTTAGAGCTTCTGCTACACTATAAAGCACGAAGAAAATGAAAAACAGAACATTTATCTAATATTTTGGTTTCACAGACATGCTCAATGAGCCGTAACCTCTTTGATACACAATTTTGCAGAACTGATCGTATGAGAAGTGAAAACTAAAGTCCCCGTCACATTTTTGTTGGAATGTTTTTCTGGTAAGAAAGAACAATTGTCTATCACACTATCTCTCACACACACACACACACGAATACACACCTGGCAGAAGATAGGTTTGTAGGTTTCTGAGAAGAGCTGGGTCAGTTCTTCAGAGTCACAGAGGTTTAGCGGCAGCCGGTTTATGCACAGACACTTGGAGTGCAGGTTCTCCTCTTGGCTCAGCTGGTTGACGTCCATCCACTGCACCATCAACGAGCGACCGTCCTGCACAATCAGAACACAGGATCAGGTTTTTAAGACCCTGAACTCGCTTTCCCCTCCTACACTGCATAAGCACCCATTACATTCTGCATTTATTGTGAGAAAATGTTAGTAAATATAACTTTACTTGCTTTTATATATTCATCCTCTTGGCTCAAAAGTGTTGATTTTGAAAGCTCATCAGCCCTTAAGCTGCACACTTCCATCTACAGTTTTGTTTCACTGATTGAGCCAATCAGACATGCGAGGTTTAGACGATCTCTTGTATAATTTAAAGTAAACTGCACTAGAATTCGATGAGATGTTTTTTGTTCAGGGATTCCTCCCTCAGTTCAATGTGTTCAAACTGAAAACTGTTTCATATTTTAGGAGATAAATTGAAATCAACTCATCTGGCAGAACCCATATTGGTACTGATTATCTGTTTTCTGTTTGGACAGCTTCTACAAAAAAACCCAAATGATGTTTACAAGTTTCTTTGGAAGTAAACAACTCAATGTGAGGATGTGACCAATGACTGAAATGCATCACTCCTCTTTCACTCACTTTGTTTAAATCAAAGAAGGCCAGCTGGTTGCAGTTTTGTTGGGGGCTAAATTAAATCTATATAAATGTGGAACCCACTTTGTGTTGGCCAGTAATCTAATTAAGTATAATCAAATCCATTGTTTCAATAAGTTACCTGAAAAAAAAAGTGGGGTAATAATTGTATCAAATCAAGTGAAATCACATTAATTATACTGTAGTCAAGTCGAGCCAATTCAAGTAAAGTGAATTAAATTAAAGTGTAGCCCTGGTTTGGCCCGGCAAACTAAAATGCATCTTTTGTACTCAGGACACAGGAAATTAAATTTTTTTTTGAAATAATCAAACATGACAGGATCATTTTAACAACTGCTCCAACATACCAGGGGCCGGCCCAGTAGCTCAGAACGGGCCCGTGAGGCAGAATCCTTCTTCATGTATTCAACAAACCCATATCCTTTGGAGTGGCCCGTCAGCTCGCTGTACACCAGGAAGGAGCGCTCGATATTCCCGTAGGCGCGTACCAGCTCCTCGAGCTGCTGGGCAGTGAAGGTGTGGGGCAGGTTGGTGAGGCAGAGCAGGGAGTCGGTGGGCTGCAGCGTGACGTTGATCAAGCGACCCCGGACAGTGCTGTGATGGAGGGAGCGGATGGCATCCTGAGCCTGGTCCCCGTTCAGCAAAGTCACAAAAGCTGGAGGAGGGGACATTATGGAGACAGCGACGAGAGGGAAAGACAGACGGAGACGAGAACAGACACAAAGAAAGAGACGCACGGACATAAATGGACGCGTGAGAGGCGAGCGGACAGAGACAAACACAAACATACATTCAAAGCAGTTTGTGGAGATACAGGATGGAGACACACAGTCAACAAAAGCAAAACATGCAAAAAACAACTCACAGGAAAATAGAAATAAATAAATGACAGACCGAATGTGTGTGACAAAAAAATAGGGGATACAAGTTTGGGCACAAACAACCAAATTCACAGACAGACAGTAATAAAGACAGACGGACAGATACACAGAGAGAAAGACAACACATTAGCTAGAAAGCCAATAGGGAGCCACTACGTAGGGGGAATCCACTGTGACACACACATATAAACACCTTATCTATTTGAAAACTGATACATGTGTCAGAGAAACAATAATACTGATGAATACTACGTTTAATTAAACACCACATGCAAATAAACTGCAATACCTAAAGACAAATATTAGCCTCTTTTTCATGCCAGTGATAATATTTCTTAATATCACTGGCAGAGTATAGTCTCTATATACTTTACTATACTCTCCTCCAATCACCAAGTCTCGTGTTTGTTTTCTCTTTGCAGAATATGATCTCTCTTCCTTTCCTGAAACTGAAAATGTCGGCTGTGTTTGAAAGAATATTCCTTTTAGTCCCGTAAATCAAAAAAAGGTTATCAACTCTTCAGAGGTCAGTTTTTGCCTACAAAATGAGAAAAGTCCACAATATGACCTGTGAGAGTATTGAGAAGGCTTTGATATGTATTCATAAGTTACTATCTAGTCAGTGAAGCCGTGCTTAGAATTCCCAATAGGCTTCCTTTCCTTTTAACAACAATACCCAGCTCAATGAAGAATAAAAAAAGAGTGTAAAGGCCCATTAATAAAACCACACACACATAAACAACTGTGTAATTAGGCTGAACGGGAGGAGCACAGTGACTGTAAAGAACCTATAAAGCCTTAAACAGCCTTGCATGAAAAACAGCCACGGACGGATTCATGGGCTGTGAAATGAGGTGGTAATAAATTGATGTGCAGTGTGTAGCTAAAGAACTAATGTGTGCGCGAGTGTGACTGACAAAGACAAAAGGTCTGTTAAGAGAGTTTTGTGTTGCACATCTTGCATATTGGAAATAACAAAAACACTAAACATGTAAACAATACAACAGGCTCAGAGGACGTAAAAAATATAGACACACTGAAAAAGATGAGAAACTGGGATCTCTGCCCAGATGAAGCAATTCACCAAAGACCAGATACAGAATGTGCACGATGCTGAGACTGGACCCAACTATCAATTAAGTCAAATAACTTCTCAGCAGTTCTGTGAAAACAGCTGTGACATCTGACCAAAGAATCATCGATGTGCATCACACCGAGGAAAACACGAGACTTTCCATCACTCAGCAAAGCTCAATGTTTCTCGGCCCCACTGGACCTGCTCGAGAGGCCGGCGGGGTAAACGTGAAGTCGCATTATGCAGCTCTCAGATGGGACTATTTAACTATTTAACAGAATTAATTTGAATTGTAAACATCTGACCATGCCAAGTCAGAACACAGAGGGCGTGAGCACGGCCAAAACAAAACACGCGTATAAATAAAAATGCTTTTTGATCCTGAGAAACAACTTCTGGGGTCCAGTGTAACCATGGTGACGAAAACCAATGTTCAGACCTTAACTGAATTGCATCACATCTCAGTACACATCGGAGGCAAAATTCATATTCATAGTGCAGTAGAACAGCACAAGGCGTAACTTGTTGGGCTGTTGTGCTGGTGAAAATGCAGACAGGTGCAGTCCTTTCATTGTGAGCGTTTGACCTGCAACCCCCAACCAAACTCACATGTGGTTATTCTGAGCCTGAAGTCCTGCACATCTTAAATTAGGGTTTCATCACTGTTCATACCAGCTCCCAACATGCGTAAATTGACTACTGTTGTGGAAGTGTGTTTCAAACACATCCAATACAGAGGTTATTCATGTTGTTTGAGATGTGTGTTATTGGTCAGAGTTTGGAACTGCTGTCATTACGTCCTCCCTGCATCCACTGGCTGCTCTGTTGACAGGAGGACTGGCCAAGATAAAATGTCCAATTACACCGACATTAATGTACTGCATAGTGATATAAAGAGATCCGTGTCTCAAAACATATCCACCAAAATCAGTAATGTGAAAGGCAGAGGCATTAGAGTACTTTCACATAAATTAGACACTATGACACTGATTATTACTTATTTGTGATGTTTTATTTTCCTTTCATTTCATTGCACACAAAGTCAAATGCAGACCAATGTGAGCTTCAATGCATGTCCATGAAAATTAAACATGTTGCACAACGCTTCTCCAGTACGCCACGCTTTATTCAGCAAACATTTTCGGCTATCTTACCTTCATCTGGGGGGGGGGGGGCATCCCCGTTCTGTGTTCCTGTTAATGGTGCTACATGTTGCAGGTGAAAGTGAAAACCTGACAACTTGTATTTTTGATCATTTTCTGTAATGAGGTGGAAATTCAAACTTTGATTGAATTGATATCTTAAAGTATCAATAAGGACTGAACATGGAACTGGAATGTTTTGTCTTAGGATTGACCTCTAAAGGACACTGTAGCCCAATCAAGTCTCTGGCACCATTTTAAGCATCAAACAGTATTAAAAAAAAAAAAAAAAAAAAAAAAAAAAAATCAAGGTATGCTACTCCAGACTTGGCTCCAAACAACAAGTCATTAACAGCCTACACGCTTCAATCTGCATTAATGTGTGCGGAGGCGTTCGTGTTAGAGTGCACATGTTCTGTGGTCAAAAATGGAGAAGACCCGAGAAACGGCAAGACCGAAAATAATAATTGAGGTATGAGGTGATTATTTATACTCTTTGGCTACTGTTCCACCACACACACACACACCTTCAGAACAATTCAGCAACAAAAGCAATATCCCATAATGCCAAGTTCCATGTCTTATCCTGAGTGCACGATAAAAAGTGTTTGTTTGTTAACTTATTTAAATGAAAACACTGGCGCAGCTTAATGTTCCCGCCACTCATCAGAGGGAGCAACACAGCCAGAAAACATCAGAGTGATAAGTGAGTTTTGGTACTAAAAGAAATCACAAACAATGGTTACTCAGTCGAAGCTGGTTACATCTACGTGGCTTCCATTTCAAGATATCATGTTCATCTCCTTCACAATCTTAAGGAATGGCAGCTTTCAAAACATATCAAAACCCCAAAAGAAACTTCTCAAACCACTCCTGAGTCAGAATCCACTACTCCATCATTACTGTGTATATTCCAAAAAAAAAAAAAAAAACTTTTAAAATAGATACATTTGGCATTTCAAACATAGCTTCAGAGCTATGAGGAGGCAATAGCACAACAACGAAGTATTGTATACTATTTGGCACTGAAATCCATTTCAACAGTTGGGAATCCACGCCAACTAGAACAGAGCCTTTGAAGCCTAAATGGTATTTTACTTGTTTTTCTATTCAAGATTGTTGGCACAAACTATTTTTATAGATTTAAAGATCTATAAAATGCACTTATGTTTGCACCTAAAAATTGATATTATCACAAAATTTATTTTCTTATGTTAATCAATTCATTGTAATGTATAAAAAAATGTGAGCAAACGGGAAATCTTCATCACAATTCCCGCAGATCACGTCTTTCCATTACAAAGACTTTCAGTTCAGAACGGAAATAAAACACAGAAAGCAGGAAACTCACATTTGTGGGGCTGAAAACAGAGAATTTTTGGCATTTTCCCTTGAAAACAGACTTAAATTTCAAATAATCAAATGATAATTTAAGACTTAAATGCAGGAAGCAGATATGGAAACAATCTAGACAGAGTCACAATGTTGGCAGAATACCTACGTTCCCTCAACTCTGGTGCAGTCCTTCAAATCAAACGGTAACATCAACAGTAACACATATGCGGAGCAGACGGGAGATCTGGAGGTGGCTTAAAAACATCTGTTACACGGGACAACTCCCAATGACCTGCACACGAACATCGCCTCTTTTATCTTACATCAAAGCTTCAGTCTGTGTCCGCGTGGTATACAAACCAATCCCTCAACATCGATGTTCACATTATTTGGTTAAAAAGACTACAAAGTAGTAATACATTATACAATATACGTGGGCATCTATGACTCAGTGCATGTGCACATCAGATAGGCGCCAGAGTCTTGGATGGAAAATATTCGAAATGAAATGAAAAAGATGTTGAAATGAGCAACAATTGGGACATCTGCTGCACAGGCATCCACGTTTTCACAGCAACATCAACGTAGGCGATCTCCCGCTCCATCTTACCCTCACTCGTGAACAAGACCCCGAGATACTTGAACTCCTTCGCTTGAGGTAGGCACTCCGTCCCCACCTGGAGGGAGCAATCCACCGGTTTCCGGCAGAGAACCATGGCCTCAGATTTGGAGGTGCCAACTCTCATCCCCGCCGCTTCACGCTCGGCTGCAAACCGCCCCAGTGAATGCTGGAGGTCACGATCCGAGGAGGCTAACAGGACCACATCATCTGCAAATAGCAGAGAGGCGATCCCGAGACCCCCGAGACCGACGTTCTCCGCCCCCAGGCTGCGCCTAGATATCCTGTCCGTGAAAATCACAAACAGGACCGGTGACAAAGGGCAGCCCTGGCGGAGGCCAACACCCACCGGGAACGTGTCTGACTTATTGCCGAGAATGCGGACATAGCTCCTACTGCAGTCGTACAGAGACCGGATCGCCCGTTGTAACGGGTCCGGCACCCCATACTCCCGCAGCACCCCCCACAAGACCCCCCCGAGGGACCCGGTCGAAAGCCTTCTCCTAGTCCATAAAGCACATGTAGACTGGTTGGGCAAACTCCCAGAACCCCTCCAGTAGTCTTGCGAGGGTAAAGAGCTGGTCCACTGTTCCACGGCCGGGACGGAATCCGCACTGCTCCTCTTGAATCTGAGGTTCAACAAACGGTCGGAGCCTCCTTTCCAGCACCCTGGCATAAGCCTTCCCCGGGAGGCTGAGTAGTGTGATACCCCGGTAATTGAGCACACTCTCCGGTCCCCCTTTTTGAAGATGGGAACCACCACCCCGGTCTGCCAGTCCATGGGCACTGATCCCGACCCCCATGCGACATTGAAGAGGCGTGTCAGCCAGGACAGCCCAACTATGTCCAGCGCCTTCAGCATCTCAGGGCGGATCTCATCCACCTCCGGCGCCTTGCCACCAAGGAGCTTTTTAACTACCTCAGCGACCTCTGCCAGGGATATGGGTGAGCCTCCCCCTAGGTCCTCAGGCGCTGCCTCCTCTGCAGAGGACATGTTGGTCGGGTTTAGGAGTTCCTCAAACTCCATGGCATCAAATAAGAAATTGAAAAACACATGTTCATAAAAATACACACAGAACAAGCAAAAGACACTCCTGGAGCTTTTTTTTTTTTTTTTCTTTAACACATGAACAAGCAGATAGAAGGCTGGAGTGTTTGAGGCAGCCTGCCTCAAAAAGCAGGCGCTGCACCGGACCGTCTTGGTGAAGAGGGAGCTGAGCCGGAAGGCAAAGCTCTCAATTTACCACTCGGTCTACGTTCCTACCCTCACCTATGGTACGAACTCTGGGTCGTGACCGAAAGGACAAGGTCGCGGCTACAAGTGGCCGAAATGAGTTTCCTCCGTAGGGTGGCCGGGCTCAGCCTTAGAGATAGGGTAAGGAGCTCGGTCATCAGGAGGGAGCTTGGAGTAGAGCCGCTACTCCTTCGCGTCGAAAGGAGTCAGCTGAGGTGGTTCGGGCATCTAATTAGGATGCCTCCTGGACGCCTCCCACTGGAGGTTTTCCAGGCACGTCCAACTGGGAAGAGACCCCGGGGAAGACCCAGAACACGCTGGAGAGATTACATCTCCCAGCTGGCCTGGGAACGCCTCGGGATCCCCCAGAATGAGCTGGAACATGTTGCCGGTGAGAGGCAGGTCTGGGTCGGCCTGCTTGACCTGCTGCCACCGCGACCCGACCCCGGATAAGCGGTGGAAAATGGATGGATGGATGGATCAACGTAGGCAGATCAAATGCAAGGTCAGGATCGGTCTAACACGTCTATACAGAATCTATCCCCACCTCCCTGTATCTGCATCTGTCAGCCAGCCTGTACTTGTCTTTCTCCCTCTTCTGCATCTCTATCGATCTCTCCATTTTTGTCTTTTTGGGCCTACTCTTCTCACCTCACTGCTCTCTTAACGACCGTATTCCTTCACATCTATTGGCTTTATGTCCTTCGGTCTCTCTCTCACTACTGCGCTCCCAGTTTCTCCGTCTCTGTTTCGATGTGCCTCTGTCCGTCTTCAGATACCGCCTCCACCCAAATCAATTACCTCGAACCCCATCTAATACTCTGACACACACACACAAACACTCTCGGTTATGGATCTCTTACACTAAGCTGAGAGCCTAATCTGGTTTTAACCCACTAAGTACGCTACCTAACATTAGGCATTACGATGAGATGGAGAGAATATGGTTTTGGCATTATGCTAAAGCTCTCTCTTTCTATTGCCTCTAATGACACAGTGCTGCCTGCAAGCGGGGGCTGACGTCAAATCCTGCTCAATACTTTCCCCAGCAGTGAAGGGGAGAACTCTACGATGCTTACAAAAAATAATTAAATAATTCACAGCCTGGCCATTATCGAGTGGGTTTTCAAGTGAACTTTGTCAAAAAAAAAGAAAGAAAATACATGAAAAAAATATTCACAAAAGCGCGTACGTCTTAATTATGGGTCTCCGCTTCTGAACATGTCGATTACTCTGTGTGTTCCTATGAGGAGTGGGTAGGGGCACAGGAAAAGAAAAAAGAAAATCTTCTGTTGAAATCACCTCGAAGGCTGCAATTCTGCTGCCACGCTCCCTGTTGAAGGAGCTAATTAAAAACAGGGGAGTTATGAACGCCAAGGCGGACAACCTGAAACTCGAGGGGCTGGTCCCCGTGCTGTGTGGAAGGTTGTCCCCACTGCTTCATCTTGGCCCCAAGGCGTGGATAAATGTCTCAGATGGAGAAAGAAGTCTCACAGAAATAAACAACTCAGTGGACTAAGAAGGAAAGGTCAATAATATTGGTTCAATCCGTAAGGGATTGCTCACTTGATGACCTTAAAAATGCTTGGTAACTCCTTGCAATTGTGTACAAATACATAATTGATAAGTATAATACATTTGAATAGCATTATTCCCCACCTAAATCCTATTTTTGTCCCCCAGTCTAGTTTCTTTGATTCATTCATTAAAAGACCACTAAACCGAAATTGTGTACAGACGTGTGGTTTCCAGACGGTGAATCCTACCGACTTTGGTGATACCCTGACTTTTCCTCAAGCACCAAAATGAAGTTACCGTGTGCATACATTTCAGCTATACTGTACTTAATGCTAGTTAGCAGATGTTAGCATCTTAACGGACTAATGTCGCACTCATGTCATATCGGAGTTATTCTTGTAAACTTGTAAATGTTGTTCACAATGACTGTCAATTAAATATGTTCTGAAGACTCATATATGTGACTTGACATTATACGAAAGTGCCCGAAATCAGCCAAATTTCAACTTTCAATGTAATTAAACCCAAATATAATGGATATAATGTCAGTGTGTCAATGCTCAGTATTTTTAACCCCTTACACGTCAATCTTAGTTATAATAAAACCATCTTGAGTTGTCTGTTAACAAAGGAATCTTTCCTCTCCGATTCTTTAATTATCAACCTGCCTGTAACTCTTTCATTATCCAACATAAACATATATTCAAGAGCTTTCCCCTTGACAATAGATGATTTTATCAGTAGCCATCTATTATCTCTTTTATGATACCTTCATCCCTTAAAGGCCATCAAGTGAAAAAATGATATTTTCATCCATTTCACAGACCCTTTCGTCTGTGCTAAAGGTGAAAAGTTGCTTGAGTAATGATGTCGAAGTTTTCAATTTGCTTAAGAGATGAAAGGAAGATAAGAGGAAACCAAGGAGCCGAAGACGGTGTTTAGAAATTACGTCATCATTGCAATTTCAACCTGAAGTAAAGGTAATATTATCTGTGTGTTTGAGCCGAGGCTGACAGGCCGGGAAGGATGAGCTCTCTGTGGACCTGCTGCTCTTTCGTTATCAAATCACACACACACACAC
Source organism: Anarrhichthys ocellatus (assembly GCF_004355925.1). Lineage (NCBI taxonomy): Eukaryota > Metazoa > Chordata > Actinopteri > Perciformes > Anarhichadidae > Anarrhichthys > Anarrhichthys ocellatus. The sequence goes on along the minus strand of NW_022280052.1, from coordinate 1,800,805 downwards.
ACACACACACACACACACACACACACACACATTATACACACGGGCAAGAGCACCGAGTCTTCTCCGAATAATCCTAACAATGAAGGCCCCCCGAGGCTGTTCTTGACTTAGAACTGTAAAGTGTATAAATCCTCAGATCACACAGCAAACATCATGTCTAACAAGGACGAAGCACCGCTGTAATCTGTAAGGCTACCCAAACATTTAAATTGTCTGAAAGGCAAAAAAAATAAAAAATAAAAATTTCACAAATAAAAGATGAAAACAGGACAATAATGGAAGAATGATATGTGGCTCCTTTGCCTTTGACTATCTAAAACACCAATAGCAAGCATGTCTACAAATATAAACACGCATGTTAAAAAAGCTACGACACAGCCATGACTGTGCCTCTTAGTTCTGTAGCACCAATAAACTCTCATCCTCCTTTGCGTCTCTGTGGCTGTACATTCCTCCCGGCCGCTCTGCTACAGCATCTACATGAGTAAACACTTCAGACGAGCTGCATCCTCCCCTCTCATCCTCCCTTGCTCTCTCCAGCGGTCCTGTCATCCTCCCTTGCTCTCTCCAGCGGTCCTCTCATCCTCTCATCCTCAGAGCCCTTGGTTTTTCAACACGCCGGCCCTCCCTTCCTCTCCATCATCCCCACCTCCTCGATTCTGCTCCCATTTTCCCGTCTATCTCACTGTCTTTCCCACAGTCCTGCAGTCACCACTTCTACTGCAGTCTTCAGGCGGACATTAGGGCTAAAATATTTTGTGGATTCATTAGATCTTAATTATCATTATCAAAAAATATGGCTTACTGCAACTGCATGTAGCATTTGAATGGTATCAGTAAAATAAAGTTTTCTATTATCTCAACTTCTGTCCGTGTCGTGGGTGTTTTGATTTGGACTGGTCTGGACCTGCCTATAACAACCACTGGTCCTGATCAAGTCCAAGTCCTCTCAAACCCAATTTTGAATTGTGAATGTAGCAACGTTTCACACGTCCCCTCTGTACACAGGCTGTGCAGGGATCTCTCGTCTCATTCAGTCCTGCAAAAAAACTAAAATCACCACCAAAACCCAGTGGGACAAGTGCGGAGCAAGATGCAGGCACGCAGGGAGCAAGAACCGCAGAAATATGAATGAATGAAACATGAACACAGTAGTTATCAAATGTAACAGAATGTAAAATCAATTTTAAACAAATAACTTTAGAAAGGATGATATGAATACGAAATCAAACAATGACATCTGGACATGAGGCAAAAGGTTTTTTGCAAGAGTTCTTATTATTGAGTTTGATGTTATCATCTGTAGCAGTGGTATTTAAATGTTATAGTAACATATATGAGGTCGGTAAGTGTTTGATGTGGATGGACAGATAGATGGAGAAATGGAGGGATGAGATGCATAAGAGGCAGTTGCTGAGTGGATCTACCACTCGGCGTCTCTTCAACCGGCCGCCCACTCACCCACCCACAGCTGCATTGTTCACTCCGCCACTCTGTCCCTCTTTGAAACATTTCACTCTAAAAATGGATGCATCATTTAACATATCCACAAATGCAATGCTGTGAGCTTTTATACAGTGTAGTATGCATATAAATATATATATACACATTTATATTGGAAATATATGCCAAAGCAAGAACAGCTACTCAGTCTGCAGTTGGAAGAAAATGTTTGCCACCAAATACTTTCAGACAGTAAGAAAAACAAAAAAGTGAAAACAGTGTTAATGATTTTTAATTGTGCATGAGATCCCGCCCCTGCCAGCCATTGTGTCATCAATTCATCATCTATTGATCCTTCCAGTAGATCACTCCTTCAATCTCATTTTTCTCTCCGTCATGCCCTCCATCTTTCCATCTCCCTTTCTCTGATTAGTCACACAATCTGTCATTTTAAATCAATCCTAACCCTTCACCTTCATCCCCCATCCATAAATTCAGTTATTTAACATCCTACCATCACCCAATGTGTGTGTGTGTGTTTGCTTGTGCGTGTGTATTTTTCCACGTGTACTGGTGTGAACTACAGATAAGACACCTCTGACACAAACTCTGGTTACGATGACCGAAGAGAGAAAGTACGGGATTATGACCTAATGAGACATCTGCACATTTGTTCTACAGTAGTAGAGTATTTCTACACTGTGGTATTACTATTTTTACTTGAGTATAAGGAAAAACGTTCAAAGAATATCTAGACTGTTGTCGAATCAATAAATGTCATAAAAATGTTACTTGCTTCTAATTACACCAAGGGCACTGTAGTTTCGTCGAGATTAAGTCTTTGTGCACGAGTTGTTGCTGCAACATTTACACCTCTATATACTCAATTATGCATGTGTACATCTCCGCTATTTATATCGGCATTTGTCAATCTATAATGACAGGACAGTCTGATATTACAATATTGATAAATGAAAATATTGTTACGCTAGTTATGGACTTGTGGATGTGAAATACAGGAACAATGAGGCAGCTTCTGGAGCGGCCATAGTGCTGTTTCACACGTCCCAGAAACAAATGTGATGGCCTCCATTATTGAATATCGCCTCGTAACGAGGGAACGATAATGTCCATGAGAACCAGCTAAGGAAGAGAACATCACAATCCTCATTATCATCTTCTTCATTGTCTTCTTTTCCTCTCTTGGCGTCAAACACGAGGAGATTTTTTAACTAGCTAAAGCGTGTGGGTACTTCTCGCTTCATTAGTTACCCACAGTGCACTTGGCCTAATAAAAAAAACTTAAAATTGTGAACACACACATACACAAAAAGAAAGCACAGGCAAAAACGTGAAACATGATATGACACACTCACATATTCAGTCAACCTGACAGCAGGAGCTAGGAGGCAACAGGGTGTGTGTGTGTGTGTGTGTGTGTGTTGAGTGTGATCAAAGATAACAGCCATATCACATTTGCGTGGCCTGTGCTGATTTACATTTAGTGATTCACATGACAGAGAGGGAGAAAAATAAAAGAGGGGAGGAAGAGAGGGAGACACAGAGAGGGAGAGGTAGTGACAAGCTGCTGTCCAAGGATGCAATTAGATGAACTCGGCTGCTGTCAGACAGGAAAAAGAGTTGTGTTGAGTCTGAAAATGGTTCTGTTAGCTCGTGTTGTGTAGTCCAGTAAGAACAACCCCTAACACTCACACACAAACACACAATGTCTTACTCCACTGACTCAAGCGCTCTTATTAATGTCATAACATGATTAATTACACCTACTGTGCAGCGAGAGTACGAGTGCTCAAAACTCTTCAGAATTTGTTCTCGTAAAATTTCTTTTAGCTTTATCATTACAAAGCCGCTGAAAGTGGATTAAATAAAAAGGGACTACCATACGATTCCTAAACATTGCTGCAGCAGAAGCTTCATCCTGTCACACGTACTTGCAAACCGCTTTTGTGTGCGATTACATTCCGTTGTATCACCTCTTACTTTTGTGAAGCTTTCTATACGTGTGCTTTGGAACATGCATGACCACAAAGGTAGACGGCAGTAAGGAAGATCCAAATTTCTGCAATGAAAAGCGATTTTAAGGGCAGAACTGAGACTAATAGAAAATACTTGTCCTTGTGCATTTGTAATTTGTTTGCAGACCCTGCATTTGATACCCAACCCTATAATGAGCTTAATGTTTTTTCCAAATTTTCGCAGAAACCCCAAAGCAGTGAACCACAGCCGTTTCTCAGACCGTCAACTTCCACGTAAGTGCAGCCTTCCAGACATCACACACAACTAACAGCAAAGCTAATCAACTCTATTCAGCAGCGTCATTACCGGAGAAAAACACAAACCAACAGCAGCCCAAAGACATTGATCTTTGCAGGGAGGGATGCAAAAAATGTAAGCAAGAGAATAGCTTATTGATGCAAACACCAACAGAAAAAAACAGAACAAAGAAGAGCTAAATTATTGTTTCAATGACAAAGTCACAATGGAGACAGTGCATATGATAGATGGTGCTACTTGTGTGTGACTGCAGGACAACTCAACCTGTAGCTTGTGCATTTCAGCTGCACCATCACACTCTCACACATACTACTACAAAGCGACAGGCCAATGAGCTTTATGCAAGCATGTGTTGTCTTCATTACTGGACAGTGCAGCAACAAACACAAAGGCCTCCACTGAAAGGCTGGGATTCCCATGATAAACCCCACCATTGTATTCCCAGATCCCTGGTTCCGCAGCACTGTCGAATTAGCACACATACCTCTGGATCTTCATGTGGAAGCGGGCTGGGTCACTGTGGCTGGTTTGGCCGGCTAGCTGACTGGTCGGACGGTTGGATTGATTGATGCCTGCTGATTCCTAACAGACTCTGGGTACATATGTAAATGTCTGCATCTGTGTGCCTGTCAAGCCGCCCGTCTGGTTCTCTGAGGTTTCAATTCAGAGTTGAGTTAAATCTCAGCAGAAGACACCTGAAACCAAAACAAGCCTCAAACTTTCACTATATTCAATATTAAAAGAGTTACGTTTAATCAACTGTCTTTCTTAGCTGCATTTTCTATTTCTGACATTTGCTCTTGAGAAGACTTATTGTTAAGCTAAACTCATTTTCTACCAGTCTGTGATCTTATAGAGTTGTGGCTATAAATAATAATAAGTTGATTAAATATGAAGACACGGATCACTGTCTAAGGTTATGGAAATGATTGGCAGTAGAAGTGGATCATGTACGATAGAATCTGATAATAAGGAATACTTAATTTAAACTCTTGAGTTTACATACGATTGTTTTATTTGGCCTGTTATGACAAACACTTAACATCCTTTATTAAAGGCCTCAGGTGAGTTGAAACATTTGGGATGTGAAGACCAAAATTAAAATCACACATCAATAGAGCCGGAGTCTGAATGCGCCAAATTACCAGCCAACACAAAATCTGCTCCGATAATGAGATTTTATACAGCGCTGGCAATCCCACCACATAGTAATGTGAATATGGAGACAGATAACGACAGATGCTTCACATTTTTGAACGTGGGACAATGGCCAGCTAACAAGCTGCTGGTAAAGTGCCTCCAATTTGCTAATGGTGAAGCAAGAACTTAAGGAAGGGAAGAGGGAAGGGGAAAAGGGATTGAGAGACAGCAAGATGTGGGAAGGAGGAATATCGCAAAAAGGACGGTGAGAGGATTAGATACTTTTTGAGAGGACGTCTTGGCTAAAAAAAAGGGGTTGTGGGTAAAAAACCACATCAGCAGCTCAGTAAGAACTGAGGTGATGGTACTCGTATGTGTGCGGTATGTGTGCGTGTTCAGAGGGTGGGTGTTTCAGGAAAAATCATCATTAGCCGAGGAGCTGAAGCAACAGCGCGAAGCAAAGCCGTAAATGGAGACAGGGAGTTTCACACACACACACACACACACACACACACACACACACACACACACAC